>NW_026715138.1:0-21708 GCF_029784015.1 Lycium ferocissimum | reverse complement strand
TCACGAACATATCCGGGAAAGGGTCCAACACTCCGTTTTATCGGTCCATGAATCCCAAACCGAGCATTAGTTAGCCCAAAAGCCCATTATTTCCGAACTCAAAAAGTGACCAATCGGCCCCAACCCCCCCTTTCGGATATCCGACTCCCGTACTCGTACCTGGGGATAGCCCGATCGCAGTTCATTTTTGAGAAACATTTGGGCCCCCGGGAAACCATCAAACAAATCATAAATTTTCCGGGGGGGGATATTTATTCTTTATAGTTACCTTGTTCAACCGTCGAAATCAATACACATCCGGGAGCGATCCATCTTTTTTTCCCAAAATAAAAACCGGGGCCCCCCGGGGGGAAGGGGCCGGGGGTCGAATAAAGCCTTTTTCTAATAAGTCTTTCCCCCCCTTTCCCCCCCTTAATTTGGGGGGCCCCATTCTAACGGGGGAAATTTGGGAATGGGCCGGCCCCGAAAGACTTTCTTTTAAAAAATCTATCCCCCTTTCGTATGCGTCCCCCAAATTACCCGGGGGAACACGTCCGGAAATTCTTTAAACCCACCGGAATCGCCCGGGAGAGTCGGCATTTCTGCCTTTAAATCTTGTACCCAACCCAAAGGTGATAAAATGTTTTTCCCGATCTTCCTCCCCCTTTGGCACGAAATAAATTTTTACCCCCTCCGATCCCACATTACCCCCCCCATTCTATCACCCCGATCCCGGGGCGTTTTCGTACATGAGTTTGAATGTACCTCATCGTAGTAAGGGATGTTTCGAAAGGCACAAGCCATGGAGAATTTTGGAAAATTTCGGATTGAGCAAATTGAAGAAAAATAAGTTCGACTAAAATTTGAGAAACGCGGACGGATTTTAGTCAACTTTGGAGGCGCATATCTCATAGTATATGTGGAGTTTTATGGTGTTTAAAATCCTAAAATGAAGTTCGTCGAGTCTAGTTTGTAATGCAACAAACCGTTCATTGATAGGACATCGAAAGTAGAGAATTATAGACGTTACAAACTGAACCGTCGACGCAGAAATGTATTCCCAGCGGTATCGCTGGCGTACCGCGCTTGCGCATCGTAGCTACAAAGAAAACCGACTTCGTTGTGTTCGTTTTAAGGACAAAATCACATTTTTTTTTCAAGACAAAAGTCCCAATATTTCCGTAAAATTCAAGACAAAAAGAGAGGAGAAAAATTTGAAGTCTTTAACTTTGATCTCAAAAAATTTGTTTCTTCATGCCTTCTTACTAAGTTGAAGGCCCTCTTCAACATGGCACAATTGTTGGAACAAGAAAATTACTCTTTATGGCACTTTCAAGAATTCAAGTAAGTGGGAAAGTTGAAGGAAAAGGTAAGAATTTCTTCTTTTTCATGTTATGGGTGTTTGTGTATGTTGTAGTATGTGAAAGTGATGAAATTCAAAAAATATGGAAATTGAAGTCAGAAATGTATGTGCTTGTGTGTGGCCGTGTAGTGTGTGTTGTGTAGGGATGGAGAGTTGTTTGAATTTAGCATGTTTATGTGTTGTTGTAATGTGTAGAAAATGAATGAAACTTATGAGGTTATATATGTTGGTGTTGTGGCCGTATGGACTGATTTGGCATGACAAGGACCGACAAATTTTATTTAGTGTTCTTGGCTATTGTTGTCGAGAATTATACGGCGCGAATGAAAGTTAAATGACTTATGTTGAAATTGTAATATTGTGTGGGCTGTTTTGGGGAGCCAATGTGATTTTAATACAAATGCCTTCTGTTTTGATGAAAATAATGTTGAAAACGTGTGAATTGTTGAGGTAGTTTATAAGTTTGGAAGTAAAGGAATGTGTTGTTGATGTTTCCTTGCACCTAGAAGGTTTCGGGTTCCATTGTATGTTGGATGGGCTGATTTGGATAGTTGTGGATTGTTGGAAGCATTCTTGAACTTTGATGGAAATGATTCGGATTAATAAATGAATATGTGAATGTCGATGTTAGCTTGAAAGTCATGTGAATTGAATTGAATAGAATTGAATAAATTGCTGGTATTATTGATAGTTTGGCGGTTAAATTTCCCGGATTGTTGTTGGTTAAAATTGGCCGAGTTAGAATCTCGGATGGCGCATTTACATGGGGAAATGTCGAAATTTCTATAGACAAATGTTGATTCAAGATATGGATTCTTAAGGACTCTAATTAATGTTTGCAAATGTGACCAAATTGTAGATTTTCATGGATTTGCAACTTGAATTTGGAGAAATGGAAGAAGCGGAAAAGGTACAAGGCTTTACTCTTCCTTCTTTGGCATGTCCTAGATGTACAGTTTGGATACGAGCCTCTGGGACTACCCATTCCGCGTAAACCTAAGTTTGAATTTGATCACTATTCATTCAATAGAATTGAATTGGATTTTCTATGTTCCATTGAAAAGGTAACTTGAATGCATGCAACTTTCACCGACGGCACCGAATGTCCCAAAGCCTCGCTAGGTAACTTTATTAAGCCTAGGGATTCTAAGACAAGTATTCCTTCCAAAATTCGTAAATGTTCTCCAGACGTCCATATGTTGTAAAGACCAAATTTTAAGAGGTTGAAAGCCTTTATGCCTAAAACGATGAATATGGTTTATAATGGTAACAATGACGTCAGATATGAAGAAATGCCTATGACGAATATGTCGACGATACGTTTCTACCACGAATGTAATAACGTGAGGCGTGTTAAAGGCTTCCATAACGTTCTCATTTTCAAACGTTAGGAGTAATGGTTTTAAGACATGATTTTCCTCTTTAAAGTTTGCAAATGTTTTTCAAAATATTCATTTTTCTTCAAAAACCAAATTTGATGATTTTGAAAGCTTTTATGACTAAAATGACAAACATGGATTCTATGATAACAAGGATGATGCCAAATGTGAAGAAAATGTCTATGACACGACATGACGCGACATGATATGATACGACACAATATGTGAATATGATATAAGTATATGTATATGCACATGGGGGCGGGGGGGAAGGGATACATGTATATGTGGGGAAAAAGGGAAATATGTTTCATTGCCACCTGGTCGACTGGCTTATCATCCCGGACGCGGGATGCCCGGACGGGATATATGGGGGCGAGCCGATGTATTTCCCCAACCCGGGGGGAACCGGTTCCCCGCTATGATATGATACGATAGCAAATGAAAGGGATTTTATTATACAAATTTTTGCCCGACATGATACGCTATGCTCTAACATGATATGCTATCCAATACGTATTACGTTTATAGATACGCCCCCGCTAGACACGATATCATGTTAGACTTTTACTCCCTATGATATGAAAAAGCTAGGGCTTTATGAACGATATTCTAGCAGGGACATGATATGTAGGGTTTATGATATGATACGCTACGCTATGACAGAATAAACTTTGGAGGATAGGGATATGGCATGATAAATATAGGTCCTTTTTGGAAGGTTAGATTTTTTTTTTTAAAAAAAGAAAAAAAAAAAAGGGGGAAAAAGTAGACCCCCAAAAGGGGGCTTTTTCGTCAAAGTTACTTTCTTCCCCTTATCATTCAAGGGCCCCAAAATTGTTTATACTCTTTTTTTATCCCGTTTTCCCGTCCCCACGCCGCATATTTCCGAAACCGACCCCTTTCTTCGGGGGCCGCGTTCATGCCGGCAGTCCCGTTGAGTCAAGACATTGGGTTAAGGGGGATCCCGGACAAAGTCCATTTTCTCCAAAAACCCCGGGGAAATCCGGAAAGGGTGGGCACCGGACAGGAAGAGACTTTGCTGGAGCCATGTATGATGTCCTTGGGAGAAAAATTTAAGGGGTCATTGTTACACAGATAAACAGATTTGTCCAACCGAACCCATGTTGATTGAAAGATATACCGTACGTTTAAAAAAAAAAAATTTTCACTACGCATTTAAGGGCCTTTTGGGGGAAAAACAAAGGGGGCCCGGGGGTTTGGCCCCCGGGGGGGGAACCCCCAAAATTTTGGGGGGCCCCCTTTGGGTGGGGGGCCCCCCCCCCCCCTTTGCAGGCCCTTTTTAACCCCAAAAAAAAATTTTCCCCCGGGGTTGGTTTTTCCCAAAACCAAATTTCCCCCGAACCAATTTTTAAAAAAAAACCCAAAAAAAATTTCCCCCCAAAAAACAAATTTAAAGGGGGGGCCCAAAAAAAATTTTTTTAAAAAAAAAAAAAAAAAAAGGGGGGGGGGGAAAAATTTTTCCCGGAAAAAAAAAACCCCCCCCCCCCCGGGGGGGGTTTTTTACAAAAGGGGGGAAAAACCCCCCCCCCCGGGGGTAAAACCCCAAAACCCCCCCCCCTTTTTAAAAAAAAAAAAAAAAGGGGGGGGCCCCCCCCAAAAAAAAACCCCCCCCCCGGGGGGAAAAAAAAAAAAAACCCCCCCCCGGGCCCCCCCGGGGGAACCCAAAAAGGGGGGTTTTGGGGGAAAATTAAAGGGGTCCCCCCGAAAAGGGGGGGGGCCCCCCCAAAAAACCCCGGGGTTTTTTAAAAAAAAAAGGGCAAAAGGGGGGGGGGAAAAAAAGGTTTTGGGGGGGGGGTTTTTTAAAAAAAACCCCCCCCTTTTTTTTTTTTGGGGGGGAACCCCGGGGGGGCCCCCCCGGGGGGAAAACCCCTTTTGGGGCCAAACCCCAAAAAAAAATTTTAAAAAAAACCAAAAATTTTAAAAAAATTTTTTTTTTTTAAAAAAAAAAAAAAAAAAAAATTTTTTTTTTTGGGGGGGGGGTTTTTTTTTCCCCCCCCGGGGGGGGGGAAATTTTTGTAAAAAAAATTTTTTTAAAAAAAATTTTTTCCCCCAAAAAAACCCCCCCCCCCCCCCCCCCTTTTTTTCCCCCCAAAAGGTTTAAAAAAAAAATTTTGGGGGGGAAAAAAAATTTTTTTTTTTTCCCCCCCCCTTTTAAATTCAAGCAAAAAAAGGGGGTTTTTTTTTTAAAAAACCCCCCCCCCTTCCCAAAACCCCCCGGGGGGGGCCCCCCCCTTTTTTTTTTAGGGCCTTTAAAAAAGGGGGGGGGGTTTAAAAAAAGGGGGCCCCCTTTTTTGGGGGGTTTTTTTTAATTTGGGGAAAAAAAAGGGGGGGGGGCCCCGCCCTCCGTACCCGGGTGGTAGAAAATGTCTCGTAAAAGCCTCCGTGAACTCATCCCACACACAGAGAGGCTCCTCTACCCCCGAGCTAATTCCCGTGACTCGTACCCGCTCATCCGCGACATCATGTAATCTCGTATGAGGCCAACTCAACCGACCGTCTTGGCGAGGCCTTAATCGGCCCGTAGCGTGCCGCATCTCCCCAAGGAACTCTCGGGGTCTTTCGGGCTTTGTCTTCAAGAAATCTTCGAGGGTTACAAGTCAAAACTCACGGCCCTCGTAGCCGCCTAACCCGCGCGCTTCGATCACCACCCGACTCACGTCGTCGCTCCCGACTCGCCACCCATCTAGTCGCACCCATCGCACCGCTCGCATAGCTCTATCCTCTCGCCCTCGGCCGTGGGCGAGGCTCGTGTGCCGGGGTTCTCTAGAAACCCATGCGGAAGCCGCCCTCCGGACCGCGACCGCATCGCTCCGATCCCCCTCTCGCTACCGGTGGCGCCGAGCCGGGCCGTCGGAGGCACAACCCCGCCCTCAGGCTGGGCACGGGCCCTAGTGACTCTCGGGCCTGACTAGTCTCACCGGGCGCTGTGGATTTGCCCTTCTGGGCCGCCGTAGCCTTTCTCGAAGGCATATCTGAAAATACAACGACCAGTTAGAAAGAATCATCCTATTCATACAAGCCTCTACCGCACGATCTAAGACAAGAAAGAAGGGTAACATCCTAAATGCCCCGTAGCTTCCTTCCGTTATAGATGTAGTGCACGACACCGATAAACAGACTTACTAGACACGGTCTGTAGACATTCCGAGGACCTAACCGCTCTGATACCACTTTTGTCACGACCCAACCCCGTAGGCCGTGACTCGTGCCCGAGTTGGACACTCATACGTACCCTTAACCCACATTAACGTAATGACAAAATAAACATATATAATAATTAAGGGATATCGACAGATGACGCACAAAAGTGAATATGGCACGAAGGCCGATCAAAGCCGTCACAAATATATATATACAATCCCCAACTTACACAAACTTACGTAACATATACGAACAACTCCACAACATGTCTACACCTGCATCGAAAACATAAACATATGACGGGACAGTGGCCCCGTCGTACCGAAATCCGAATGTACATATGCATCGTTAAGGTGTACTAAAAATGTAAGCTCCGAACAAAGGAGCACCGTAAAATAGTCGTAAATGGCCTACGCCGGCGATTTAAAAGCGGGTGTCACCTCGAATATCCTCTACCGGAAATTTTTGGAAGTGGTCGCCGATAAATTTACGAAGCATAGACACATGGAATACCGGATGTACCGCTTCCAAATCCGTGGCAAATTCAATCATAAGCAACCTTGCCAACTTTGCGGACGATCCGACAAGGTCCGATATACCTCGGGCTAAGCTTCCTTTTCTCGCCGACCCTCACACGCCCTTCAGGGTGACACTTTTTAAGAATACCCAAATCACCCACTTGGAACTCCAAAGGTCGACGGCGATTATCCGCGTAAGATTTCGCCGACTTTGAGCCGCCAACAATCGTTCCCGAATGAGCTTTACTTTATCCACCGCCTGCTGGATCACATCGGGGCCGATTAATTTATTCTCGCCGGCCTCGAACCAGCCGATAGGGGATCTGCATTTCCTACCATATAATGCCTCGTACGGTGCCATTTGGATACTAGAATGGTAGCTGTTATTGTAAGCAAATTCAACAAGCGGTAGATGATCGTCCCAAATACCTCTCAAGTCAATAACACAGCTCGCAAAGATATCTTCCAACGTCCGGATAGTGCGTTCGTCCCGTCCATCCGATTGCGGGTGAAATGCCTTACTAAGGCTTACTCGAGTCCCGTCCCTCTTGGAATGATCTCCAGAAATTAGCCGTGAACCGGGCACCCTATCAGAAATAATAGACATAGAACACCGTGAGCTCGACATTTCCTTAATATACAGCCTAGCGTAGTCCTCTCGCGGCATAAGTAGTCCGAACTGGGAGGAAATGGGCTGATTTAGTCAGCCTGTCAACAATAACCCATATCGAATCATACTTTCGTGGCGTGCGGGGTAGACCTGTAATGAAATCCATATTGATAATCTCCCACTTCCACATCGGAATTTCCATTTCTTGCAATAATCCGCCGGGCTTCTGGTGTTCAATCTTGACCTGTTGACAATTTGGACACTGGGCAACAAATTCTGCAATGTCCTTTTTCATATTATCCGACCAAAATAAACACCCGAGGTCATGGTACATTTTTGTGGCCCCCGGATGAACAGAACACCGAGAATAATGTGCTTCGCTCATCACCGTTGCCGTAGGCCTGCAACGTCGTGTACGCACACCGCCCCCTATATAATAATATGCCATCGGACGTAAGCTCAAACGGGGTCTTTTCCCTGTCCAGGCCTGTGTCTCGATACCGTACCAAGATAGGATCTTCGTACTGACGTCGCTTGATTTCTTCTATAATGGAGGACTCGGGAAATTCTCGGACGAAACCCCAATGCCTCCGAATCGGCCAAGCGAACACCCAAGTCGGCTAACCGACGTACTTTCACGAACTATTTCTTTCTTTTCTGGTGGGACATCTGCCAAACTGCCCAAGGATTTGCGACTAAGCGCATCCGTTACCACATTGGCCTTCCCATGATGATACAGAATGTCGACATCATAATCTTTCAAGAACTCCACATCTCCTCTCGTCGCATTCAAACTCTTTTTGCTTAAAAAATATATTGGAGACTCTTGTGATCCGTATAGATATCAACATGTACGCCATATAAATAATGTCTCCATATTTTTAGAGCGTGAATAACCGCAACTAACCAGCATCGTGTGTAGGTAATTTCTTTCATGCTTTTTGAGTCACGGAAGCATAGGCTATAACTTTACCGTGCGCATTAAAACACACTTAAGCCAACACCGACGCATCGCAATAGATAACATACCCTTCAGGGGACCTCCGAAGAGTCAAAAACCGGAGTCGTGGTTAACTTTTCCTTCAAAGAATTGGAAGCTTCGTTCACAAGCGTCCGTCCACCGGAACTTGGCCCTTCTCGAGTCAACCGTGTCAAAGGTGCTGAGATTGAAGCAAATTTTTCCACAAATCTCCGATAATACCCTGCCAGTCCCAAAAAGCTGCGTACCTCGGTGGGTGTCGTAGGTCTTTGTTACATCCGGCATTTTCGCATATTCGAAAAATTTTGAAATAATTGCGACTTGTATGTTATAAGTCGGCATATAATTTTCTTCCGATTCTAGTCAATATGCTTATGTTGTTCTACGGAAAATTTATCGGGTAAGACCAAAAGGCCGAGGGCAAAATTTGAAATTTTGGAAATTAGTTTCGGAAATTACAAACGAGTTTTCATCGAATTGGGCCAAGAAAAATTGGAAGAAAAATTGAGGCCCAAAAGACATTGAGGCCGGAACTCAATAAGAATGGCCCAAGTCCAATATTAATGTCATGTGATAGGCATGTGACTAATTAATATAAGGGATGATCTTGCATGATCATCCATAGAATTTTCAAGAACAACAAAGAAAGAACAAGAGAAAAAAGGGGGACTTGGCGCCTCTTGAGGAAAAAAAAAAAGAAAAAAAAAAATTCCAAGCTTGGGGATATTTCCATCCAAAATTTATGTTCCTTCTTCAATTCGATAATCGATACGCTCTCCGACGTGATCCAATTAGCTTTCGACAAAAACAGAGCTCGCGTTTGGGAAGATTGGAATTTGAAGAAAAAGCCTATTTTCATGTTTTATGTTACGGAATAAGTAAATATGTTATAATGATTAGAATTATGTGAGAATTATGGAAGTATGGTGTGTGGTGCATGGCGTGTGTGTGTGAAGGCTATGTTTGGCCGTGTGCATACATGTGTGTGTAGGCAAGATTAATTAAATTTTATGTTGTATTCTAGCTATGATTATGGTGGAAATTACATTGGCAATGGAAGTTGAAAGAATTTAGTAGCCTTTTACGATCTTCCTCGGGTGTAAGGTGGTGAAATGGAGATCTTTAATGTTGTTTAATATGTTAGTTATGTTGTTGTGATCCTTGTAATGTAAATGAAGGTTAGATGACGTAGTTCGCCTTGAAATCAACATTAGCAACTTATGTCGTTTTAGTATGATTTTATGGTACATCAAATGAAATGGTTAAGGTGTAAATTTGAGTAATGTTGATGAATATAAGACCGAAATGTATTATATACTCGTATGTTAAAGATAAGAATCGAGTAAGTTATGGCTTTGGTGAAAAATGGCTCTAATTTGTATATCTTGTATATAGGTTGTAGAAATGTATGGTATGTGAGACTCCGAATGGTATTGTAATGAACTTGATGAGATCAATGAATGTGAAAATATTGGAATGAGTTGGAAACGCGAAGTTGCGGCTAAAGCAAACGATGGGTTATATCATTATGTTGGAAAAAATGACCCGCCAGGCTCTATTGTATTAAGTTGTGGTCGTACCTTGTTCTTGATGTTTTTGTTGGGTTGTTGTTACGGTTGTGATGACCCGAGTTGAATCCTCGGGGGTGTCATATTTATGTGGGGAGAGCATGCCGAAATTTGACGGTAGCCAATATTTAACCGAAGTCGTAATGTTAAACAAGCCATGAAAGTAGTAACAACGAAGAAAAAAGATGAATTACATTCGTAAGTCGTAATTTTATTTTGAAACAAGAATGGCCATTATTAGTGTAATAAGGCATAACAATCATGTATGGAGAATTCCCTATTCTTTCTGGCATTGAAGCAAAATAAGTTCGGGCCTTGATTGTGCGCGCGTTTTAATATAAGACTTTGAAAATAGCGCAAATTGTCATAGTATACGTGGAGTTTTAACCTCGTGGTTCTTCACAAATTGATCGTCGAAATGGTTTGTATGCATGAAACCTTCATAATGGACCCGGATTGTTCCTAACGAATCATAAATGATTTCATAAAGTCTATGATCCATAATTTATGTCCACCGCATCGACTTGACCCGATAAGGGCCCACAAATCCGAGACCTCTTACTATGATTTTAATCGACTTATTTCTCGTTTTAATGTTAAAGTTAAAATCTTTTTTTTTTCATCCGTTCCAAAAATTTTAAAATTCCATAATATGCTTTGACAAGAGTTATGATTCTAAAGAAAAGGATTTAATCATAATGTTTTAATGTGTGAACGTGTTATGGTGCATGGAACATATACGATTATCGTCCGATTTATGTTGGGAGTTGTCATCCGTTTTGTTGTTGATGTAAGAATGACGAATTCAATCTTATGCCCCATGATATATTTGCTACGTCCGAATAGTCTCAAAAATGAATTAAAATCATGACATAATCCGTCATGTTAAAGTTGAAAGTGTACGTATTTTGGCCGTGTGTTGTGTGTATCGAGTGTATATATGATATGTGATTTAATTGTATACAATATGTTTGTGTGTTATGGTGATGTGTAGAAAGTGAATGAAACTCGTGGGTTTCTGTGCACTAGGTCAGGAGTCCCTCGTATAGGGTAATGTTTGGACACGTTATTTGTACGAATTGATTTTATTTGGTATGTTTTGGGGATGGCGGCCAGACGGCACATGATTATTATCCACCGAGAATGTGCCAAGTTGGGGACACGTTATGTATACATGATATATATGGGAGTCTGATTTATGATCCTATAAGAAATCCCTTTAAAGGGTTTCGGACATTGTTATAGATAATGTCGTCAATGTGTGAAATTGTTATATATGATTTATGAGTTTAAGAAAAGAAATGCGTTGTTGATATTTCCTTGGACTTGGAGGGTTTCGGGTTGCTATGTTTTGCTTATTGTTTTGAACAATTTTGTCTCCCGAATTGTGGGAAATGTTATTGATTTGTGTTTGAAAGGTTCCAATTGTTATTCGAATATGCGATCCGCCTGTTAGTAGTTTGAAAATATGTATGTTAAGTTGAATATAATTGGAATGTTGTCGAAGTATGTGGAAATGACTTGTTAGTGTTAGAATGCGTTTGAAATTACTTCTTGACATGCCCAAATGGTTGTTGAGCGAGTTGTTGTGATTTGGCTTCGGATACGAATTCTCGGGGTTGGTGAATATATAGGAAATGCTGCCCATTTTTTGGTAGAAAAAGCAATGGTTTGGGATATATATATCTGTTCGATGCTGTTGTTGTTTAGATTTTGAGACATTACGTTTGGATTAGCTTAGGAAGCACGGCGGGGCCCCGTCCCGTCTTTTCTTTTGGCATGTCTTAGACGTATGATTAGAGTATGACATAGATTTAAAGAGCGGGTTCCATGGTCGTAAATTTTGAGTAGGTTTGTGATTCGTATTTGCTTGATGTTGGCATCCGCGGGTACGTTCCGTATGTCTTGGATATGATTGTATATAAATGTTGCGTAAGCGATTTTTATATGTTTCTTATTATTCGGTATTTTAATGCGGTCGAGTTACGATTTTCTTTTGTATGACTAAATTTCTAAGGTTGCAAAAAAGTTAAATTTTCAAAAGAATTTGGTTTTAAAGAGTTTTTGTTTTTCAAAAGAGATATATGCCTAAACGGCCAAACTTCAGTCCGTAACTTTTGCATACGACCTCGAAAGCCCCAAAACATAATATGTAAGTTCATATGACATCATTCTCCCCTACGGCCTCGATCGCGCGTCCACCCGGGGTCGGCTCCCGCCCCTAGGGCCACGTCGGCCTTTCTATGCTACCTTAGAAAATTTGGCATATAATTTTCTTCATTATGAGTACTCCAATGTATTTGTCGAGTTGGAAATAAGGATTTTATGCGCTTGATTTTGGAATAGACCAAAATGTCATCAATGAATACAATCACGAACATATCCAGAATGGTCTGAACACCCGATTCATCGGTCCATGAATACCAAAAGAGGAGCATTAGTTAGCCCAAAAGACATTACTCTGAACTCATAGTGACCATATCGTGTGGTCCTTACGATCGTCTTCGGGATATCTCGACTCCCGTACCCGTACCGTATAGCCCGATCGCATCTATTTTTGAGAAACACTTGGCGCCACTACCGATCAAACAAATCATCAATTCGGGAGGGGATATTTATTCTTTATAGTTACCTTGTTCAATATGTCGATAATCAATACACATGTGAGTGATCCATCTTTCTTTCGACAAATAACACGGAGATTTGAAGTCTTCTTCGAATAAAGCCTTTTTCAATAAGTCTTTCGGCGACCGCTCCTTCAGCCTTTTAACTGGACGGCGCCATTCTATACGGAGGAATAGATGATGGGTTTGTGCCCGCAAGACATCTATAGAAAAATCTATCTCCTTTCGAGGCAGACCCGAAGTTCATCGGGAACACGTCCGGAAATTCATTAACTACCGGAACGATGGAGAGTCGGCATTTCGCCTTTAAATCTGTACGAACCAAGTGATAAATATAGCCTTTTCGATCACTCCTCGCCTTAAGGTACGAAATAAACTTACCTCTCGGCGATGCTACATTACCTGCCCATTCTATCACTGGCTCTCCTGGGAATTGGAAGCGAACTACCTTCCGCTGACAATCAACATTAGCATAACAGGAAGATAGCCAATCCATACCCATAATTGCATCAAATTCAGTCATGTCCAGCTCTACCAGGTCCGCTTTAGTACAACGATCACATATAATTACCGAACAATTTTTATATACTCGTTTGGCAATAATAAAATCCCCCACCGGAGTAGCTACCTCAAATGGCTCTATATTTGGGTTTTATCCCGATCTTATCGACAATCAACGGAGAAATATATGATAGTGTGGAACCCGGATCTATTAATGCATATTGCGACCGAGAAAAGATCAAAAAGTACCGTAACCACATCCGGAGATGCCTCCCGATTCGCCGGCGGCTAAAGCATAAATACGGTGTGAGGGGCCGCCGGAACCGGAAGCCCCGCCACGGCCCCACCGCGAGTGTTACGTTAGTCGACGTACCTTGCCCCGCCGGGGCGACGGCTCGGTGCCGTGACGACCCTACCGATCCGGAAGGGGCGTGCCGCGCCGCCCAAATTACCCTTATACGGCAATCTCTCACTGCATGGCCCTGGCGGCCACAAGAAAAGCACGCTCCGATAGCACGGTAGCACTCTCCGGGATGATATCTGCCACAATATGAGCACTGAGGCCTAGGTGGCCTCATCTGACCGGGAGCCTCTATCCGCCCGTGATCCCGGCTGCGGAGCTCGGCCCGCTCCTGAATATCCCGTGTCGCCTGGTCTCCGACCGGTGGACTGCGGAGGTGCACTCCGTGTCGGCTGAGGAGGATGGCTGCTACTCTCGTCGCCGGGGTGGTCCGCTCCGAACTCCCTGAATACCCTGCCCAGCCCTTTTGGGCTGACTCCTGCCAAAATCTCGATCAGGCTGATGCCCCCTGTGCCTATCCTCCATGCCCTGAGCGTACGCCTGTACGCGGGCAATGTCCATACCCGGCTGGGCAGCCACGGCTAAACAATTATCAACCAAATACTTATCCAAACCCCTAATAAAATGATGCATCCTGTCGGTCATATCGGCCACCAACGTAGGTGCATACCGAGCCAGAGAGTCAAACTCCAAGCTATACTCCCTGACACTGCGGCCTCGCTGCCTGAGTGATAAGAATCTGTCCAATCTGGCCCTCCGTAGCTCTGGTGGTAGAAAATGTCTCGTAAAAGCCTCCGTGAACTCGTCCCACACAAAGCAGAGAGGGCTCCTCCCCCCGAGCTAATTCCCGTGACTCGTACCGCCTGTCCGCGACATCATGTAATCTGTATGAGGCCAACTCAACTGACTCCGTCGGCGAGGCCTTAATCAGCCGTAGGGTGCGCTGCATCTCCCTAAGGAACTCCTGGGGTCTTCTTCGGGCTTTGTCCCGAAGAAATCTGGAGGGTTACAAGTCAAAAACTCACGGGCCCTCGAGCTGCCTAACCCGCGTGCCTGATCACCACCTGACTCACGTCGGCGCTCCCGACCGCCACCCATCCGGTCGAATCGCACCGCCTCTCGCATAGCTCTATCCTCCGCCCCCGGGCCGCGGGGCTGAGGCTCGAGTGCCGGGGCTCTAGAACCGGCGGTGAAGCCGCCCTCCGATCCGCGACCGCACGCTCTGATCCCCTCTGCTACTGGTGGCGTCGCCGAGCTGGCTGTCGGAGGCACAACCTCCAGCTCAGGCTGGGCATGGGCCCTAGTGACTCTGCGGGCCTGACTAGTCTCACCGGGCGCTGTGGATTTGCCCTTCTGGGCCGCCGTAGCCTTTCTCGGAGGCATATCTGAAAATACAACAATTCCGCCCGTTAGGAAAGAATCATCCTATTCATACAGCTCTACCGCACGATCTAAGACAAGAAAGAAGGGTAACATCCTAAATGCCCTGTAGCTTCCTGCTTATAGATGTGGTGCACGACACACCGATAAACAGGACTCTACTAGACACGGTCTGTAGACATTCCGAGGACCTAACCGCTCTGATACCACTTTTGTCACGACCCAACCCCGTAGGCCGTGACTCGTGCCCGAGTTGGACACTCATACGTACCCTTAACCCACATTAACGTAATGACAAAATAAACATATATAATAATTAAGGGATATCGACAGATGACGCACAAAAGTGAATATGGCGCACGAAGGCCGATCAGGCCGTCACAAAATATATATATACAATCCCCAACTTACACAAACTTACAGAACATATACAGAACCCACAACACATGTCTACAGACCTCTACAGACTGAAAACATAAACATATGACGGGACAGGGCCCCGTCGTACCCTGAAATCCGAATGTACATATGCATCAGTAAAAAGGCTGTACCAAAATGTAAGCTCCGAACAAAGGAGCACTGTAAAATAGCTGGTAAATGGCCTAAGCGGGCGGATCTGCAAAGCGGGTGTCTGTACCTGCGGGCATGAAACGCAGCCCCCGAAGAAAGGGGGTCAGTACGGAAAATGTACTGAATATGTAAAGCAGAGACTGTAATAAACAAAATTAAGATCAGAACAGAATGTGCGGAGAATGAATGAAATGCATAGCTGACCAAAATGCATATCAGAAATCATAAATAATACGTGCAGAAAACATATGCCAAAACCGGCCCCGTTAAGGACTCGGCAATCAGAACGTGGTCGCCCCCGACACTGGCACCACAAATCATAGCAGATCATATCATATCAAATGGCCATATCAGAGCAAATCAACAAATATCAGCATAAGCGTACATGGCACATCATACACCACAACCCATGCACGTATTATACCTGCCCTCACACCGGAGCGCGGCGAACAATGCAGAGGAATACGCATGATAACATATCCTGGCCCGGGCTCAGTGAAGGAAACATTGAGGCATCCACGAATGGAGTAGTGAGAAACTAAATGCAATAAAATACCATATAGATTTCCAGAGACTCAATGAAGCATAGCGAATGACAATCAAGCAATGGAACCGGACGGAATCATACTAAGTAAATTTCGGATGTCATAACGGATTACGGAGAAATACCCTTTCTACGATCATTTTCCCGTGTTCCAGAACAGTTTACAAGACTTAAGGAAATATTTAAAACAATTTTCATTTAGTAGTTAAAATAGTAGTAGTTAAAACATTTTCCTTTAGAACCGCTCGAAGACAGATCATAAATACAAAAGGGTAAAATCGGAATTAGTGGGTCCATCTCGGGACAACCGAAGCGATGGGCTTGAATCATGTATATTATACCTATGGAATCACCTATACAGGTCCTAGGGACGTTCCATAACTTTCTAGGCAATTTGTAAAAATTTGCTTAATTCTTTCCGTTAAAACATACTTGAAGGATTCAATTCCATTGAACGAAAAAGGGGCATTTTCAAACGCGGATTCCGATGAATAGAACACTTCTCAAAATTCAAGTCCAATCCTAATACGCTTAGGACATGCCAAGAGAGGAATAGGAAAGCTTTACATACCTTTTGCGCCTTTTACGCTCTCCAAAACTCAATTCTCTTTTCGTCCAAAACCTACAAATGGTCAAGTTCGCCATAAGTTAACTATAAGGCTTTAGGCCTTCATTTTGCACTAATACTTGTCTAACAAAATTTCGGCAAAGACCTCCCCTATAAATATGACGCCCCGAGAATTTAACTCGGCTCAAATATCAACAACAACCAAACCAACAACATTAATCCACAATAAGAACCGCATACTAACACGAATAGTCCTCTTCCAACATAAGACAACAACTTCCAAACTAACTTCACATTTCAAACCAATATCAATGTTTACATACTCATTTGTTTACCAAGATCATCCCAACATCATTTGGAGACATTATATATAGTTTTACATATTATTCGCAAAATATATAAATTTGCCACCGAAACCATAACTCGTCCAAAACTCCCATTCTTCAACCAACATGTTCATAACACATTATCATATCTCAAATTCATTAACAACAACCATAACTAGCACTTAAACAATGCATTTCCATAATTACATATCAACTATGTTAGAACACATATACTTTCCTATAACACATATATGCAATTCTAATGCCAAACTTTAATCGTTAACTTCCATTTACATTGCAAAGATCGCAACGACGCAACCAATGTGCTAAACAAAATAAATTCACCATAGTTCTTCTACCCTATGCCACACGGCCATAGGCCACATTTCAACTTCACCACATTTTAATCCATCTTTCACTTCCAACACAATTTCTACAATGTCTACAATTGTAATACAACATAAAATTTAACATAATCACACTACACATTAAACAAACATACGGCCACCTACATGCACTCACTTCCCTCTTGCAAACTTCCATATTTCTATGCTTTCAACTCATTTCTACATACCACAATACAAGCAAACCTTCATAACATAAATAAAAGGAAAGAATTCCTACCTTTTACTTCCAACTTCTTCACTTCCCCAAGTTGTCCAAGCGACGAAACCAAGGCTCAATCTTCCAAACCAACTACGCCAAGTTGTAAAGGGACCTTGAATTAGTATGGAAACCACAAGAAAATAATTTTGAAGTCAAGATTTTGAGGGGTGAAATTCTTCTATGGCCAGCCGAATACTCTTCCTCTCTTTTTTTTTTTTTGCTCTTGTTTATCTTGTTCAAATGTTTCTTGAATTTTCTTGAAACTTTGACCCCTCTTATAATTTAGTTGATCACATGCATAACACATGACCACTACATGGGTTTGGGCCATGGCAAAGCCATGGCCGGCCACCCTTGGCCTTGGGCCAACTTGTTCCCTTTTTTTTTTGGTTAATTTTCCAAGCCCAATTGATAATGGATCGCTCTTGGGAATTCACGGGACTAATTTACAAGATTCCAATTTTGCCCTTAACCTTCCTTAATATTTTCGCGTCGATATTTCCTTGAACCTCACATGCACATTAAGTAAAATCCAATTAAGGCCTTATTTCTTAACCTTCCGAATTATTTCCAATTTTCCAAATACGCTCAAAATGCGAGGTGTAACATCCTGCCCCCCTTTAGAACATTCGTCCTCGAATGTTAAACTAATCGTATAGGGGTTTATAAATATTTTAGGGAGGAGTTCCTTTTACTATGGCTAGCACAAATGATTCATTGCTTAATCATTATAAGTACATAGGAATTTAAGTTACCTGGGGGCGCCAGAAACAGGTGAGGGTACTTCCTCTTCATTTCGTCTTCGGCCTCCCAAGTCATTTCTTCGCGGTTGTTGTTCCGCCATAATACCTTAACTGAAGGCACATCCTTGGTGCGTAATCTCCTCTCCTGGCGGTCCAAAATAGCCACCGGCTGTTCCTCATAGGACAGCTCCTCAGTCACCTGAATATCCTCTACCGGAAATATTTTGGAAGGGTCGCCGATAAATTTACGAAGCATAGACACATGGAATACCGGATGTACCGCTTCCAAATCCGCGGGCAAATTCAGTTCATAAGCAACCTTGCCAACTTTGCGGACGATCTGATAAGGTCCGATATACCTCGGGCTAAGCTTCCCTTTTCTGCCGAATCTCATGACGCCCTTCATAGGTGACACTTTTAAGAATACCCAGTCACCCACTTGGAACTCCAAAGGTCGACGGCGATTATCCGCGTAAGATTTCTGTCGACTTTGAGCCGCCAACAATCGTTCCCGAATGAGCTTTACTTTATCCACCGCCTGCTGGATCACATCGGGGCCGATTAATTTATTCTCGCCGACCTCGAACCAGCCGATAGGGGATCTGCATTTCCTACCATATAATGCCTCGTACGGTGCCATTTGGATACTAGAATGGTAGCTGTTATTGTAAGCAAATTCAACAAGCGGTAGATGATCGTCCCAGCTACCTCTGAAGTCAATAGCACAGGCTCGCAGCATATCTTCCAACGTCTGGATAGTGCGTTCGGCCTGTCCATCTGATTGCGGGTGAAATGCCGTACTAAGGCTTACCTGAGTCCCCAGTCCCTCTTGGAATGATCTCCAGAAATTAGCTGTGAACTGGGCACCTCTATCAGAAATAATAGACATAGGAACACCGTGGAGCCTGACTATTTCCTTAATATACAGTCTGGCGTAGTCCTCTGCGGCGTAAGTAGTCCGAACTGGGAGGAAATGGGCTGATTTAGTTAGCCTGTCAACAATAACCCATATCGAATCATACTTTCGTGGCGTGCGGGTAAACCTGTGATGAAATCCATATTGATAATCTCCCACTTCCACATCGGAATTTCCATTTCTTGCAATAATCCGCCGGGCTTCTGGTGTTCAATCTTGACCTGTTGACAATTTGGACACTGGGCAACAAATTCTGCAATGTCCTTTTTCATATTATCCCACCAAAATAAACACCTGAGGTCATGGTACATTTTTGTGGCCCCTGGATGAACAGAATACCGAGAATAATGTGCTTCGCTCATCACCTGTTGCCGTAGGCCTGCAACGTCAGGTACGCACAATCTGCCCCTATATAATAATATGCCATCGGACGTAAGCTCAAACGGGGTCTTTTCCCCTGTCGTCACAAGCTCGTGTCTCGATACCGTACCAAGATAGGATCTTCGTACTGACGTCGCTTGATTTCTTCTATAATGGAGGACTCAGCAAATTCTCGGACAGAAACCCCAATGCCTCCAGAATCGGCCAAGCGAACACCCAGGCTGGCTAACTGACAGACTTCACGAACTATTTCTTTCTTTTCTGGTGGGACATCTGCCAAACTGCCCAAGGATTTGCGACTAAGCGCATCCGCTACCACATTGGCCTTCCCAGGATGATACAGAATGTCGACATCATAATCTTTCAAGAACTCCAGCCATCTCCTCTGTCGCAGATTCAGCTCTTTTTGCTTAAAAATATATTGGAGACTCTTGTGATCCGTATAGATATCAACATGTACGCCATATAAATAATGTCTCCATATTTTTAGAGCGTGAATAACCGCAGCCAACTCCAGATCGTGTGTAGGGTAATTTCTTTCATGCTTTTTGAGTTGCCGGGAAGCATAGGCTATAACTTTACCGTGCTGCATTAAAACACAGCCTAAGCCAACACCGGACGCATCGCAATAGATAACATACCCGTCAGGACCCTCCGGAAGAGTCAAAACTGGAGCTGTGGTTAACTTTTCCTTCAGCAATTGGAAGCTTCGTTCACAAGCGTCTGTCCACTGGAACTTGGCTCCCTTCTGAGTCAACCGTGTCAAAGGTGCTGAGATTGAAGCAAATTTTTCCACAAATCTCCGATAATACCCTGCCAGTCCCAAAAAGCTGCGTACCTCGGTGGGTGTCGTAGGTCTTGGCCTTTTCTTTACGGCCTCGATCTTTTGCGCGTCCACCCGGATACCGTCAGCTCCAATAATATGTCCTAGGAATGCCACAGAAGTCAGCCAGAATTCGCACTTAGAAAATTTGGCATATAATTTTTGCTGACGGAGTACTCCAAGGACTGCCCTTAAATGATCTGCATGCGCTTCTTCTGACCGGGAATAGACCAAAATGTCATCAATGAATACAATCACGAACATATCCAGGAATGGTCTGAACACCCGATTCATCAGGTCCATGAATACCACCGGAGCATTAGTTAGCCCAAAAGACATTACTCTGAACTCATAGTGACCATATCGTGTCCGGAACGCTGTCTTCGGGATATCTGACTCCCGTACTCGTACCTGGTGATAGCCCGATCGCAGATCTATTTTTGAGAAACACTTGGCGCCCTGCAGCTGATCAAACAAATCATCAATTCTGGGGAGGGGATATTTATTCTTTATAGTTACCTTGTTCAACTGTCGATAATCAATACACATCCGGAGTGATCCATCTTTCTTTCTGACAAATAACACCGGAGCTCCCCAAGGTGAAGTGCTGGGTCGAATAAAGCCTTTTTCTAATAAGTCTTTCAGCTGCTCCTTCAGTTCTTTTAACTCAGCGGGCGCCATTCTATACGGAGGAATAGATATGGGCTGGGTGCCTGGCAGTACATCTATAGAAAAATCTATCTCCCTTTCAGGAGGCAGACCCGGAAGTTCATCTGGGAACACGTCTGGAAATTCATTAACTACTGGAACTGACTGAAGAGTCGGCATTTCTGCCTTTAAGTCTTGTACCCGAACCAGGTGATAAATATAGCCTTTTCTGATCATCTTCCTCGCCTTAAGGTACGAAATAAACTTACCTCTCGCGATGCTACATTACCTCGCCCATTCTATCACCGGCTCTCCGGGAATTGGAAGCGAACTAGCTTCCGCCGACAATCAACATTAGCATAGCAGAAGACAACAATCCATACCCATAATTACATCAAATTCGGTCATGTCCGCCTACCAGTCCGCTTTAGTACAACGATCACATATAATTACCGAACAATTTTTATATACTCGTTTGGCAATAATAAAATCCCCCACCGGAGTAGCCACCTCAAATGGCTCTATAGGCTCGGGTTTTATCCCGATCTTATCAGCAATCAACGGAGAAATATATGATAGTGTGGAACCTGGATCTATTAATGCATATACAGTCTGAGAAAAGATCAACAAAGTACCTGTAACCACATCTGGAGATGCCTCCTGATCCTGCCGGGCAGCTAAAGCATAAACACGGTGTGAGGGGCCGCTGGAACTGGAAGCCCCGCCACGGCCTCTACCGCGGCGATGCGACGTACCTTGCCCCATGGGGCGCACGGCTACGTGGCGTATGATGACCCGCAAATGATCCGGTAGGCCGCTTTATACCCCCGCGTTTTGAGCATGAGTTTGACGTGTACCTCATCGTAGTAATGAGATGTTTTGAAAGGCACAAGCTATGGAAAGTACGTAACAACGAAGAAAAAGGGTGAATTACGATCTCGTAAGTCGTAATCGGGAAAGAATATTTTGAAACACGGGAACATGGCCATTATTAGTGTAATAAGTGATAAATATCATGTATGGAGAATTTCGGAATATTTCGGATTGAGCAAATTGAAGAAAATAAGTTCGACGAAAATTTGAGAAACGCGGACGGATTTTAGTTAACTTTGGAGGCGCATATCTCATAGTATATGTGGAGTTTTAAGGTGGTTCAAAGTCCTAAAATGAAGTTCGTCGAGTCTAGTTTGTAATGCAACCAACCGTTCATTGATAG
>NW_026715137.1:0-48867 GCF_029784015.1 Lycium ferocissimum | reverse complement strand
ATATCACTACTTTCCCTTTTAAAAACCTTCCCTTATTCCCCATTTTCATCACTAAACTTTTGATAACCAACTTAATATAGGGTAGAAATCATTTACATATCTGAGGGGTCAAAAGTCAAGAATCACTTCAACTTCAACTCCTTAAACTCCCACAACTCTAAACCTAGAACCTTCTTCACACCATCGGTTTACGGGGCCGGGTCTTGTCAAATCTTCACTAATATAATGGAAAAAATTGGGAGAGAATATATTAGGGTTTTCTGATTTTTGGAAGGAGGAAAATATCAAATAGGGTCGTGGACCACCTATTTATACTTGGAACCCAAAAAGGCTACGGCGGTCCGGTTCGGCGGGCGGGTCGATGGCCCTGTCGACGTGTCGACAATCGACTTGCCGGTCAACCTGCGCCTGTAGATGATGGCTACGGGATCCCATCAATGCCGCACGTCGACGGTCCATCGAACATGTCGACGACCCGTCGACGATGACCGTGACTCCGGGTTTTACGATTCGGGCCGGATCACGTCGATTCAATCTGCTCAACTTTTTTAACTCCATAAATTGCCAGGAATATCTACTGGTACCCTTGTATACGGGGTAAGACATTTTCTACCTCCAAACTTGAGCTCGGGTCTCTATTCCAAGGGCATACCCGACTAGGAAACCATAAGTTCTACCACTATGAACACGAGGGGTGTAACACCTACTTGATCTTTTGAGGACTCAATCTTGATAGGTGCCTAGTTTTAGATCAAGGTTGTTGAGCATGATTAGTTTTGACATGTTCCATGTCTGTTTGGAGTCTATTTTGCTTTTTTTTTTTGTTTATCTGTTGTGTAAGCATGTCACCCCGTCCCTTGTTAAGCTAGATTAACCCCTCTTTATCTGTAACCATGTACTTATCTTGTCCCTTTGAAGTGTCATTGGCAGCCTGTGTGATCTTATGTTTAGATCCCATATAAGGATTAGTTTAAAGCATATAAGAGCATGATATTTAAGGTGCTTTATCTTTCGTTCCCTAGCATTTAACATTACTAATAAACTCTCCTTGTCATTTATATACTTTAAAGGCCATGTTCATCCTCTGATTTAGAACTAATTGGCATATTAGCAGTCTTAGCCTAATCAAGAGTCAAAAAATGAGAGTATGACTTAATCATATGAAGTTTTACATATAAAAAAAGTTTGAACTAGCGTGAAAGGCATTTGATGTGTTTACTTGAGATCCATTTCCATTTAACTTAGTATAGGCGTATTTGAACTGCCTTGAATTGAGTCAACATGTCTTATGAGCACCCCTATTTATTTCCATACTTCAGTTGCATATTAAAGATTAGTACGAATGCATTTCAAGCCCCCCCCCCGCATAACTCATTTAATATTATCCATGGCTTCTTGAGTTGTTCCAGAGTTTACTTAATTTATCCCTTACTTGTTTGGACCTCTCAGTGACCATTTGAGATAAAAAGCATGTCTTGTATGTCATTGTGACCATTTATGTCCCTGTGTACATGATTTTCGCGTCTTTAATGTATAGTCTAAGTGATGATCTGGTTTCCTTGCATGGTTCTATGTGTCCCATTTAGGTAAAGCATGACTCTGTTGTTTGGATATTCCTGTCTAAATTCAAAGAATGATATAAGTGAAATAGTAACTGCCCTTTACTAAACTTGCTATGTGCTTGAGCCTACTTGTTTGGTTTCTGTGAAGACTTCTTATACATTATGAATAGAATTCTGCTATAAACTCTAGTATTTGGTATAGTTAAGAGACTGCTATATCTGCTTAAGTTTGTGGTATCTCCATAATGATTGTATGAAGGTATAATATGTTAGCTTGCACCATGACCTAAATTTTGAGTCTGAATGTTGTTATAAACCTGATGTAAACTAAGGATGTTCATCTAATTGTGTGTTGGATATGTTTAAACCCTTATGCTCATAAAATAGCTCTCTCAGTAAAGTTTGATTAATATAACTACCTTGTAACCCCTTAATGCCTTAATACACTAAGTCTTATGCTCATAAAATAGCTCTCTAAGTAAAGATTGATTAATATAACTACCCTGTAACCCCTTAATACACTTAGTCTATAACTGTAAAATTGTCCTCCAATTCTATCTCTTTAAATGGGCCTATTTGCCTCTGGGCTTTTTTTTTCTCTGAATGAACTCGGGGTCTCGCTTTGCTCTAATTAATTGCTTGTTCATATACATGTATATATGTGACTATGTTGTATGTATACTCTCAAGCTTTATTATTAATAATTAAGTCTAGGTGCTCTCTAACCATAGTTCTTCTTTTCCCCTTTTTTGTGTTCGCATGGGATCAAATGCCGCGGGCCATTTGGGCCATTTCCTTCTGTTCGAACCTGTTGGGCCTGAGGCCTAAATCACTTCATTCATTGAGTCCGGCAAATAAAATGCATAGAAGTCCCAACCATGGGTGAAAATGATAACTAGTGGGCTTCGGTAGGCTCACTAGCCTAACTCTTCCTCTTTTATGCCTTTTGTACATATTTGCATATGTAAACAAGAATGCTTGATATTATTGGAACCCAAATGTGTTAGAACTTAGGAAATTCGCGTATTCATTAAACCCTTTTTTTCAAAACAAACATGATTATTATAAGTACTTGCACGAAATTAGCGAAATTCAGGATTTTTCACAAGAAAAAGTGTCACGACCCAACCAGAGGGCCATGACGGGCACCCGGAGCTAACCTACCAAGCACTTCTGAACGTACATATCATAATCATTCCTAGCTAGGCCACAAAGCTAGAAGTTCATGATTCTCAAAATTCTTATGATACTAAAGATAGATATTTTTTAAGATGATAATGATGATGAGGATAATTCCATTTTAGAGATTCCAAAGCTTATGATTTTGATGCTATTATGAGATTATTGAGTTTATTTGATGATTTTCTTGATTTTATTCATTGTTGTTGATCTCATCTTATGATCATTGTTCCTTCAAGGTGAGATATAGTGATGATGATTGTTCCATAATGTAATCGGAGGCTACCGACCTGACGTCACTCTGATAGAGTTGCAGCTTTTAATTGGGCTCTCATGCATGCTTGATGTATATGTAAGTATTTTCTCACACCGCGCCTATATGGTCGGGCAACACCACTAGTGGGCGGCGTACGATGGTTACCCCGGACGCGGGAGGCCCGGACGCGGGCTAATGATGATATTATGTTTGATATGCATGAAAAGTGTTTTCTTTAAAAAGCTAAGCATGCATGATATCCGCCTTACGAGGCAATCAGATGTACAGGTTATCCTTATCTCATGTTATGTTCTGTATCTCTTGTTATGTTGTTATTCATGCCTTACATACTCAGTACATTATTAGTACTGACATCCTTTCTTGTGGACGCTGCCCTCATGCCTGCAGGTAGGCAGGAAAATAAATCAGATCCGTAGGTGCTTTATCAGCAGATTCTCAGGAGCACTCCACTTACTTTGGAGTTGCAGTCTTTTGGTATTGGTCTTTATGGTCACTTGTATTCTATGTAGAGTCTCGTAGACATGTGTGTACAATTAGACGTTTCGTAACCCTACCGGTTCATATTGTTGTATAAATATTTTAGTAACCTTGCTTTTAGTTGGTGATGATGGGCATAGTTGAGGATTATATGGACGTGTCGTTATGTTGTGATATATGTCCTTCCAAATTATGATATCAATGAGCTATCTTTATGGTCCACCTAGAAATGATTATGAGATGTATGTTCAGAGGTGATCGGTAGGTTAGCTCCGGGTTCCCGTTATGGCCCTCTAGTTGGGTAGTGACAAAAAGGCATAAGTCAAAATCTGGAATTTGGTTATGTGAACGAAGTTAAAAGATTTGGTTTAGATAATGGCATTTGTTTTGGGCCATAAGCCCCTTTGGACGAAGAAGGATCATTTTTGCTTCGATGAGATAAATAAAGGAATCGTTTTGGGCCTTAAGCCCACTTTAGACTGTACAAACTAAAACTGGACAGCTTTGTCCCCTTTGGGGCCTTAAATGAATCAAATGTAGATCATTTTTGGTTTGTAACTTGGACCCATTTTTTGGAATGTAAAACCAAAAAAAATCAGATTTTGAAGAAGTACAAAATGGACCTTTTCTCAAAACTCATTTGGACTTGAGGGTATTTCAAACACTTTCGGGCTGGAAGTAGTATATGGTTGATAAGTGAGCTTCAATGGGTTAAAGAAAATAAGTAGACTTTTCCATTTCATATCTATCTATAAAGGAGATATACTCTATTTATTTCTCTTATATATGTATACAAAACTATAAGGACTAAAATCATAACATTGAGACCAAGCTAGTAGTAATGCTACTTAAGAGAAAATCTTAAGTGTGTTTTGGTCTGTAAATGGAGTGAATTTAACCCCTTATACAGTTTTCAAAAGAAAAACAACCTTCTTCTTTCCTTAAAGGACATTTTTGCCAAAAGTTGGAGTTTTATGATTAGCATGACATTTTTGCAAGAAAGAAATCATTTTAGCAAATAATGACTTAATCACACATTGAAGCTCATAGGTCAACCGTATTCTACGGATCCTTAATACTAGGGTGATTAAAACCTTTCCTAGGGGATCATCAGAACCCTTACCTCGAACTTTGGTTTAAAAGGATTTTTCTTTATTTGAACAAACCATTTTATGTGGTTTTCCTAATTTTCGTTATAAAATTAGGTGGCGACTCTAAAAATACAAAAATCCGAATAAAGTCTGCAACCTCTTAGTAGCTTTTATGCACCCGCGTAAAAGTGAACCGTAACAGTATTCTTATTTTTACTTCTTTTATTCACTTCAGTTATCAATTATCAGTTATAAGTTCAATTTCAGCTTCAGTACTAACAGTTATTTCTTTTAGTTGCTTTACATACCAAAGGACAATTAAAATGTATTCACGTTAACCTTTATATAACATTACCAAAAATCTCGCTAGATGCAAACCTAATGATTTCTTAGAAATAAAACGCATACCCTCGTTAGCTTTAGGATCTCTAGTATCCTACATCTTAATCGACATACCAACCCATCTCGAACCTTATCATTTATTTAAAAACTCAACATAGATTCTTAAATCACAAGCTCTTGTCCAATCGATGTTGTTTTCGTACTCATTAGAAACACCATGACTTAAGGACGGGTAGAATAATCAGTCGCAGATTTTTGTTAAATTTCAATCGCCATAGATATGATTCAGACTTAAGTTAGTATTTTTGCATTTTGATTTATATCATTTAGACTTTCAATATATCAGCATATGTTGGTCTATTTTCCAAATTCAGTATGTTATGATATCACATGTTGATTGCACATCTTGAAACCTTGGTTCCGCTCGGTCACATCGCCATATTCAATCACCCTTCATGAGGTTATGCCATTCAAACTCATGGTTCCTTACACCTCCATCATAGACATTCAAATTTCTTTTTGTAACATTAATATTTTTGGCATTCAGATCTCATGTTATGATATCCATGTTTTCACATATTCAGATCTCATGTCAGTTCAGCACTCGTGTATCCATGTCAGCCAGTATTCATGTTTTTATGTCCATACAGTATTCATGTTCCATGTCTTTCTCCTTACGTCCATGTAATCATCTCATGTCTATGCTCATGTTCCAGTGCTCATGTCATTCGTGCCCATGAAATCTTTTCCAAATCCCATGTATAGTATTCATGTATTCATTCAGTGCAATAAAATCTGTTCATGTCAGACCTGTATTCATGACATTAATATTCATGTATTCATGCCAGTTCAGTATTCATGTTAGTCATGTTTATGTTTCAATTACCCTGTTATGTCATGTCATGCGTATTATGATATCCAGTAAGGCTTGTGTTGTGATCTAGTTAGCTGGTAGATGTTTGAGAAATATTGGGATAGTCCTATCTACAAAGGAAACTCTGCCAAAATTTCTGTAGAATTCCTGAGTTAGTCCCACTTCCATCCACAACCATCATTCGAGAATGAATGATTCCAAGAGGGAGATAATGTAACACCCTGTACTTTCGGGCTAAGGTTTGGCTCGTAAGATAGGGTTATAACAGAACCAATATGAGGAGTTTAGAAAGGGTTTTGAAACCTAATCAAGGAATAAGAAGAGTCTTATGACAACGTAAAGTCGTAAGCTACTCTATGAAGCATGTTTGTCACGACCCAAGCCGATGAGTCGCGACGAGTGCCCGGCCATTACTGACCAAGCACCCCTAATCTTGTACTTGCATCTCACTGAGAAACACGTGGCCCATAAATAACTCATAACTGAGCTATACCATCTCTTGTAAGATTAATACCATAGACTCCGCATCGAAAACTCACAATTAATGCATATATATAAACATACGTGCTAAGGATAACAGTGCAAGCCGACTACGCCGTGAAGTATGATGTAGAATAAAAATAAGAGCGAACAAGGCTACATAACATCCCAACTATATACAACTGTCTACGGACCTCTATAGAGTACAAGCTGTAGAAAAGACAGGACAAGGCCCTGTCATACCCATATATACATGTCAAAATGGCATACCAAATGGGTATTGCAACTCCGGCCAAGGGAGCGCACCGTGAAACAGGCGTAAGCGGAAGGCCTAATGAGCCGATCGCCCGTCCGGCTACCCGAACCTTCGGGCATGAATGCGCAATACCCCCCCCCTCTCCCGTAAAAGGGACGCGCACAAAACAATGTACTAAGCAATTAAGGCAAAAAGATAATTGAAAGAGAACGAAAACAATACAACTGGAGGCCAAAGAATGCCCCGAATATCTCACTTGACGATATTTCTCATATGAAATGGATTATAATGCTATTATATATCTCACTGACCAAGTGGCCAGGCAATTGAAAAATCTCACTGACCCGTCGGCCAGGCAATTTGTCTCACTGACCCGTCGGCCAAGCATTCTATCTCACTAACCCGTAGGCCAAATGTTCTTTCTCACTGACCCATAGGCTAGGCATTCTGTCTCACTGACCCGTAGGCTAGGCATATATGTCTCACCGACCAGACCCAGGTCATGCAATCCATGACGGTTTATCGACCCGTCTCGTGCACCAAATGACCAAGTTATGCCAAGCTATAAAAATGTCTCACTGGCCAAGTGGCCAGGCTAAAGAAAAATACATATGTATATCATGCAATATATCATGCATATGCGGAAAAACACTGATACTGTAACATGTCTCTTCTATCTCTCTATAAACTCAAGGACATAGGGAGAGGATATGGCCCCTCGGAAAGAACAACATAACACTCGGAACTATGCCACAATATGACAAGCTCTACTTTGACAAATCTCTAGTCATAAGGTTCTTTACGCTCCTACCATATATGGAGCCATGCCAAGAAAAGAAGGAACAGCCTTAACATACCTGGTAGTTCACTTCTTGACTTTCCAACCTACTTCCGGTCTCGCAATATACATATAAAACCATTCATACTATTGTTAGGCTTATCGTCGTATGCTTATCTTAAGCCTTCAAATTAAACCCTTTTTTAGAACACTCGTCGAAAATTCGGATAGCAGCATCTCCCCTATATCTTCTACTCCCTCCAATTTTCAAAACAACTCCCAGAGCACAATAACATCAACAATTCCATAATCAAAAGATTACATTCAAACTATACTCAATTTAATCCTAAAACTTCTTTTCATAATCAATCCATAACAACTTCATACAACCCCTTATACACTCGTATAAGACAATTCCTTAACATCATTATTATCCTTCATAACAAGATTATGCTCAAAACATACTAATAATTATAACTCAAGTTAATTCACAACTCAAAATATCATCAAATGCATATTTGAACTTTTCCTCCAATTTTCTTCTCCTCAAATCTTAACATAATTACCAAACAAACTCATAAACATGAAACTAAGATGAAATATTACCTCAAAATTCAAGAACACTTCAATTCCATGGTTATTCCACCTTAAAAATACTTACCCAAACATCTTCAAGAAGAGGAGACAAGTGTAGACCTCACTTGGAACCCTTAACCACTTTAATCTTCACTTTGATCCTTGGTTTGGGCTTGGAAATATGTTGGAATATGTTTGGAGAGGTTTCTAGGACTTCCTAGGACTTGGGGCTATGTTAAAAATGAAATAAAAATGACCAAAATTGTCATATAGACTTGTAGGAATATGTGTGCATGTTGTGGAAGTTGGAGGAATGTTCTAGAGGATTTGGGATATGTTTAAGGGGTTTGGATATTGATGAATGTTGTGGGAGGTTCTAGAGAGGTGTGGAGATGAGAAATGGTGAAAAATTAAGTGATTTAGGTGACTTAAGAGGGTATATATAGTAGTCCAAATCGGGTTGGGCTGATGGGCCGAATTTGGTGGGCCTTTTAAGTAGTTTCTAGAATTTTCACGTAGGTTCATAGGCTTCTGACAGTCCGTTTTAAAATGCCCATAACTCCCTACTCCGATGTCGTATTGACAAACGGTTTGTTGCATTGCAAACTACACTCGACGAACTTCATTTTAGGCTCTTGAAACACCTCAAAACTCCTAATATCCCAGGAGATATACCTATCTGAAGTTGACCCAATATTTCTGTCCAAAATTCTGCCAAATTTTTGCCAAACTTATTTTCTTCGATTACTCGATCCCAGAACCTTTAGACACTTGCTTAACACTTGTTAAGAGTATTCCTTAACCTTATAAGGGTTCCATGACCTCTCCGAGCTTACGTTAGTTTACTCACGACGCAAACGACGCGAAAATTTTCGAGGTGTAACATTCTCCCCCCCTTTAAAAACATTCGTCCTCGAATGTTAAGCTCTTAGGAATGCTACGAAAATTTTGCCAGAGTTTCCCCTGTAATTGTACCACTACCATCCTATCGCACAACCCAAAATATATAGTGCCTCACAGGGCAACAACATCAATATCCATATTGGCCACACACGACCAAGAAATCATTCAAAGAAGCATCACATACCTGAGGATAATGGTGTCTCTGTCTGGAGCTCTTCTGGGAGTGGAAACAAGTGTGGATATCTGGACTTCATATCTTCCTCAGCTTCCCAAGTCATTTCTTCCCTATTATTGTTTCTCCACAGGACTTTAACTGAAGCTACGTCTTTGGTTCTGAGTCTCCGAACCTGCCTATCTAGAATAGCAATGGGTACTTCTTCATAGGACAATTTCTCAGTAACTTGGACATCATCTACAGGCACAATTCTGGAAGGATCTCCAACGCACTTACGAAGCATTGACACATGAAAGAGTAGGTGGACTGACTCCAAATCTGAAGGTCAATCTAACTCATAAGCGACTTGGCCTACCTTGCGCACAATCTTGTAAGGCCCAATATACCGGCGACTAAGCTTTCTCTTCTTGCCAAATCTCATTACACCTTTCATCGGTGACACTTCAAGAATACCCAATCATTAACTTTGAATTCCAAGTTTCGTCGACGATTGTCCGCGTAGGATTTCTGACGGCTTTGAGCTGTTAATAACTGGTCTTGAATAAGCTTGATCTTCTCCACTGCTTGCTGGATCAAATCTGGCCCCACTAACTTTGTCTCCCCTACTTCGAACCATCCAATTAGTGATTTACACTTTTGCCCATATAGAGCTTCATACGGGGCCATCTGAATATTGGAATGGTAACTAGAACACACTAACTGGTTATCCCGATTTCCTTATAGTTATAATATCCATACTGATCATTCCTTCGTTCCTCAACGACATATCTATATGTTCCTCGGTCTTTCCTACTTTCTGTTTATTTATTAGCGGACTATGAACTCTGCAATATTTCTTCTTTTGATCCATCAAGGTCATGATACATCTTTATTACCACTGAATAGATCATCTACCTTTGCTACATTTGATATAGGCTACTGAGATACTCTTTTTTGACTACCCTTTCAAGCTTCGGTTTTTAGAGATATGCCATATCTAGAATACTACATCTTTACTCAAGTTTTTCGACTTATATCATATTATTTTCCATTGCTATCCTCGACTACGCTACGCTTCACCAGTTGAAGCCCTATAATAATCTTGACAAGCTTCTCATATACTTGTATCATCTTTGGGATACATAATTCTATACCATTTTGTTACCTCCTAGAATGAATGTATCCATCTTGGTGCTAGATTTATCCTTATTCTTATTAGTACATACTCTCAGCGAATCCGTAACTAATCTTAGTTGTGACTATTCATCGTCTGAATTTATCTAGTCAGTTGCACATATTTATAACGAGTCACATATTCTTGTAGACGTACTGATCCTGGATGGGCCTAAGCTTTCATCAAAAGGATCTTCATAGTTTCTTTACTGTTCTTCCAAGATCACCTTTCTCCTATTATTCGCTTTCCCATTTCATCACCGTGATGGTATCTAGCGCCAATTTTATTCTCAAAATCTGCCCTGATTGTTAATGTTCCTTCTTCTCTTTGCCACATAAACACTCGGTCTTTAGACAAACCTCTTTTAAAATACAAATTCGTCTCCTTAATGAAGGGTACATCTTACATCAACTCGCGACTTCCAACTCATTCATCTACCATCACATAACCAATTCCTTCAAAGCATAGTTCACATCCTTCATTAGCTATTCAAATTATATTACTAACTCAATAATCTTGTGTCAAGAGGATTTCTGAAAAAGAATCTTTCTGTACCTTAGTCCTAACTTTGTCTTATATCCATATATCCTTATACTCATACCTGCGTACAAAATCCTTGCCAATATACTTTATACAATAAAAAGCTTTTGTCCATATCTGGCTCTTCTAGTAACGTACATCGTTCTCTTACCTCTTCTACCCCTTTATACTCATAAATCATTAGCATATTTATACTCAAAGGTCATATTTATACATATACCTATCCCTTCCACTTCTTACTTCGAGAAAAAGTTACAACCCCCATCTGGTCATACTGACACCTTATTAATGAAACACTTTGAAAAGTTTAATCGACTCAAGTTTCGCCCAATCCGACTAGTAATATAAGGAGTAACATATAGCAACATGGAACTCGGATCAATCAATGCATACACATCATAAGGAAATACTGGCAATATACCTGTAACAACATCGAGGGAGAACTCAAGATCCTGTCGTCCAACTAGTGCATAGATACAGTTCTGAGGACTGCTCAGGCTGGATGCTCCCCCTCTTTTTGCCTAGCTAGTCAAACTCATACCTCACGATCATTTAAAATTCCAATCGTAAGGCTCATATGCTCCTAATTTCCCTCAGCTATTCTGGTTTCTCATATTTTCGTACGTCTGAATCTGTAGGACTTCTTAACATACTTTCTAAGTCCTAATTATGAGCCTCTGGCAATATAGACTTAACGAATGATCTCCTCTCGAACACCTACTCTTCTTTCCTTTTTATTCATAAGCCGACATCGCTCTCATTTTTTCTGTTGTCAGGTGACCTTCACCACATCTGTCTGAAAAATCAAGGTAAGCCTTCTTATAAGGATCACACCTGTCCTTTTACTGCTGCATGGTCTTTTGTCACATATCTTGTAAAAATCAATTTGAAATTCTAATGGAAACCCACATAAAACTCTGTAATGCATTCCCCCTACGGTTGGAAAAGTCCTTTACTCTCCTGGTTGGATAAATGCTATCGTAACCTTTGGAACTCCCAATATCTAGAAAATTATCATAACCACAAGTCAACACATGCGACTGCCTTTCATTCCTAGTCCCGAGGTTCTTAGTGGTAGCAGAAATGTCTTAGTCGCAATTACCCATAGATACTTTAATTATTGATTTCCTTAAAATCCCCGATTGTCGACCATTAGAGGATATCCCATAGTAATCGCACATAACATAAAGAGTTCCAGTAAGATGATCCGCATACCTGTGACCGGCCTGTCCTGATCCTGGTCTTGGAGACTGTAAAGTGAAATATCCCTCTCATCATCCTCCCACCATCTACTCGTCTGACCCTCCTCATCTCCCCCATCATAGTCCGAAGGATATGAATACTCTGGCAACTCCTGATTAACTGAAGGCCAAGACTGAGGGCTAGAATACTCCGTAACACTTACACTTGTGGCTGCTCTGACGTAATGCTCAATCATAGGAGAAATTGGAGGGGCCAAATCTGGTGTAGCCTCAGGAGCCTCCTGATCCACTGGTCTCTCATACGAACCCTCTGACGGGTCTGTCTCACAGCTATCCTCTAACGGATCCTCCTCCATAAAAAGTCACGCTGTGCTCGGGGGAATCGTCTCAATATCCTCAAAAGGATCTGTCTCAATGGAGTAACTAAGACTCCTCCTAATTTGTCCTGGTTCCCGTGGTCCGGAGTCCACCCTGGGGGCCTTCCTTGCACCCACACTATCAGAAGCCGACCTCTTCATCTATATCAATCAACACTTACCTACAGGAAAAGAGGGTCAAGAACGATTTTTCCTAGACTCTAGCTCTATTACATGATCTAAGATAGAAAGGAAGGTCAATGATTCCTAAATGCCCCGCAGCCTCCTGTTTATAAGTGTGGCGCACTTCACACCCATAAACAAGACTCTACTGGACACGGTCTGTAGACAACCCTAGGACAGAACTGCTCTGATACCACTTCTGTCACGACCCAAGCCGATGAGTCATGACGAGTGCCCGACCATTACTGACCAAGCACCCCTAATCTCGTACTTGCATCTCACCGAGCAACCTGGTGGCCCATAAATAACTTATAACTAAGCTATACCATCTCTTGTAAGATTAATACCATAGACTCTGTATTGAAAACTCACAACCAATGCATATATATAAAATATGTGCTAAGGATAACAGTGCAAGCCGACTAGACTGCTACGTATGCTGTACAACAAAAATAAGAGCTGACAAGGCTACATAACATCCCAACTACATACAACTGTCTACACACCTCTATGGAGTACGAGCTGTAGAAGGGACAGGACAAGGCCCTATCATACCCATATATACATGTCAAAATGGCATACCAAAAGGGGCTGCAGCTCCGAGCCAAGTGGAGCGCACCGTCTGTAGCTGAGCGGAAGGCCTACTAAGCTGGATCGCCTGTCTGGCTACCTAAACCTGCGGGCATGAACGCAGCGCCCCCTCCCCCCCTCGGGAAAAAGGACGTCAGTACAAAACAATGTACTGAGTATGTAAGGCAAAGGATAACTGAAACTGAACGGAAAACAATACAATCTTGAGGCAAAAGAATCCCTGAATATCTCACCTGACCTGTCTCATATGAAATGCAATATAATGCTATTACATATCTAACTAACTAAGTGGCTAGGCAACTGAAAAATCTCACTGACCAAGTGGCCAGGCAAATGAAAAATCTCACTGACCTGTAGGCCAAGCAACGTCTCACCGACCCGTCGGCCAGTGCATTCTCGTCTCACCGACCCGTAGGCCAAGCATTTCGTCTCACCGACCCATAGGCCGTGCATTCTGCTCACCGACCCGTAGGCCGCATATCTATCTCACCGACCCGTAGGCCAAGCACCTATCTCACCGACCCGTAGAAATGTCTCACCGACCAAGTGGCCGTGCTAAAGAAAATGTCTCACCGACCAAATAAAGAAAATGTCTCACCGACCAAGTGGCGTTAAAGAAAATATATATGTATATCATGCATATGCTGAAAAACACTGATACTATAACATGTCTCTTCTCGTCTCTCTAAACTCAAGGACATGGGGAGGGATATGGCCCCTCGTAAAGAACAACATAACACTCGAACTATGCCACAATATGACAAGCTCTACTTTGACAAATCTCTAGTCATAAGGTTCTTTACGCTCCTACCATATATGGAATCATGCCAAGAAAAGAAGCGAATGCCCTTAACATACCCGTTCACTTTCGACTTTCCAACCTACTTCCGCCTCGCAATCTACATATAAAACCATTCATACTATTGTTATGCTTATCGTCGTATGCTTATCTTAAGCCTTCAAATTAAACCCTTTTTAGAATCTGCCGAAATTCGGGCAGCATCTCCCTTATATCTTCTACTCCCTCCAATCCTCAAAACAACTCCCAAAGCACAATAAAACATCAACAATTCCATAATCAAAAGATTACATTCAAACTATACTCAATTTAATCCTAAAAATTCTTTTCATAATCAATCCATAATAACAACTTCATACATAACAATTCCTTAACATCATTATTATCCTTCATAACAGTTTGCAACCCTGCAGTAATAGCCGAAGGCAAAAAGGGGGAGATAGGGAAGAGAGATTAAGGATAGTCACTCCACTCCATAGATAGGTACAATTCTTCTTTCATTTTCCATTCCTTTCGGGTCGGAAACGCGGGTTAGTATCCTTTTTATTCCTAAAAAATAGCAGATGAAATAGAAGTGAAATAGAAGGCTTAGAAGGGAGATAATGAAATTATGTGATTGGGTCTTCCAAAAGCAAAGGAACGATCCGGCTTTTAACCAGAAATAAGATAAAAGAATAAAAAAAAAAAACATAGTAGATCTATGATTAGCCCTCGAGATTATGCTCAAAACATACTAATAATTATAACTCAAGTTAATTCACAACTCAAAATATCATCAAATGCATATTTGAACTTTTCCTCTAATTTTCTTCTCCTCAAATCTTAACATAATTACCAAACAAACTCATAAACATGAAACTAAGATGAAATCTTACCTCAAAATTCAAGAACACTTCAATTCCATGGTTACTCCATCTTAAAAATACTTACCCAAACATCTTCAAGAAGAGGAGACAAGTGTAGACCTCACTTGGAACCCTTAACCACTTTAATATTCACATTGATCCTTGGTTTGGGCTTGGAAATATGTTGGAATATGTTTGGAGAGGTTTCTAGGACTTGTGGTGTCACGACCCAACCGGAGGGCCACGACGGGCACCTGGTGCTAACCCACCGGGCACCTCTTGACATACTTTCACATTACATCTAGGTGAGCCACATAGCTAAATCATACTTTTCATCATCATACTAATCCCATTGGGCAACAATACATTTATATCATCATTAGCAACTATGCCCATATCAATGTACATAAGCCGACGAGGCTAACAAAATAATATCCCAAAATATAGGCGGACAAGGCCAAACACATCTAACCATATATACATGTCTACGAGCCTCTAAGAAGAATAGGTCATATCATATAGGCGGGACAGGACCCCGCCGTGCCCATAAATATGTACACAAAAGAATCTATACCAAAAGCTGTAGCTCCGAAAGAAATGGAGCTCCGTTATGTAGTCCTTGAGAAATATAGCTATGGATCAAGCCTGTCTCCCTGGCCACCTGCGGGCATGACGCAGCGTCCACAAACAAAAGGACGCGACGAAGAACGTACTGAGTATGTAAAGCATGATCAACGTCAATATGAAAGCATAATAGACAACATATGAAATAGCATAGGATGGGAGATAATAGTATCATCGTCATAACACTTACTTGCTTTTCATAGAGACATTCCATTTCTATTGCGTATCCGTGTACATACATCCATATCCGTATCCGTATACGTATCCGTACTCATTTACATTTCACATCCACTTTCGTATTCTTAGTCATATTTTCATTCATACTCATATTCGTATCACATACATTGCATATACTTAGCATATTCGTACTCATATTGATATCATATACGTAGCATTTACATAGCATACCCGACCATGAAGGTTCGGTGTTTCACATACCTGGCCCTACCAAGGCTCGTCATCACATACCTCGGCCCTACCAAGGCTCAGGGTTATCCGTACCCAATCGCGTAAAGCGTTGCGCGCGCGTATATATATATATATATATATATATATATATATATACCCGCCATATAAGCTCGGGTTTCATAATAGCCATACATAGGCACATATACATAAAAGCTCATAGGCATCTTTAGCATCATTACTATCGTCGTTCATTACATCTATCCCTAGAGGATTACTCATCATATAAGGAATTTGGTACAATCGTAACATATCGAGAATTATGAGCTTGGTAGCTTTTAGAGATCGAATCATTTGGAGAATGTCATAGGCTCATAGGAGAATAGATAATTGGCCAAAGAACTATGCCTTATGAAAGAAGGGTTAGCCTTACATAACTTTCCGTTCAACTATTCTATCACTTGCACGCTCTCCTTCAATGCTCACGTTTCTACCTTCATTAGAGTACATACTAACATTAGAAAATCGATAGCTTAGTATACTTGACTAAAGCTAGAGAAAATTGGACAAAGATCTCCTTTATTTATACGACTTCCTCGATATCACATATCAACTCCCAAACATCTATAATAACATTCACAATATCGTAATAATAGCCTTTATTCACCTACATTATCTTTACTTCTCAATTCACTTCCAATCATCCACATTCATGGTCATAACACACGATTACGTTCATTCATATACAACGTCTATCCCATGTTCTCAATATCATTTATAACATGATTATAATCATAATACATCAAGAATCATGACTCAATCCAACTATTACTCAAAAGTGACACTATTCCCACATTCATGACCCATTTTCTATTTCCTTCTACAATCCAAGTGTTTCAACTTTCAATTACCTTAAACAACATGGAAATACCATAAAACTTACCTTAGATGGTGTAGAATGAACCTTTGGGTGCAAAACTTCACTCGAGTAAAACCCTAATTTCTCCTTCACTTGGATTCTTGTCTTGGATAAACTTTAATGGGTTTCTTACACTTGATTCACTTGGTTTGATGAAGTTTAACACTAATATCTCTTGAAATCTTGTGGGAGAAATGTAGAGAGATGTTCTAGAGAGAAGTGGAGTGAAGAGGAAATGAAATAAAATGAAACTGGATCCCTTATTAAATAACTCAAATCTATCCCGACCAACTTCTACGGACCAACATACGGTCCGTATAATTTATACTGACCGTATGTTTGGCCGTAGATTTGGTCCAGAGAGGGGTGTCATTCTGGGTTGGTTATACGGCTGAACATACGGTCCGTATGTTTTAAACGGCCAGTATGTTTGGCCGTATAATGCCCAGTCATTCCGAACTTGTTCTCGTCGACTCGTTTGATATCCAATCCTTATGGAACCTTCTTGACACTTGTTTATCACCTCATTAGAAATCTAAGGGATGTTATAAGTCTTCTCCAAAGCATCTTTAAATCATCATTAACTTGTTACTCGTAAATCCTTTCCGATACATATCATATGCCTTGCCTTCTCTTGGCAAACTTTCTCGTCTAACATCGAGTGTCTTTGAGATCTTGCTTAGGGTCATCAAATGTCATTCCTTACTTATTGCAACACCGTATACTTCATGCTCTTCGTTAGTCTATTCACTGTGCATCAACGAAAAATTTTTCGAGGTGTAACATTCTTCCCCCCTTAAGAACATTCGTCCTCGAATGTTAAGTCCTTGGGGATTCTATAAAAATTTCGCCGTAGTTTCCCTATAATATGGCGCTACACTCGTCACAACAACCCATAATAATAATGCCTCACAGGCCACAACATAATAGCAATAGAATTTGGCCGCACACAACCTAAATGCATAAAAAGGAAAACATACATACCTTATGATCTTGACGTCTCATCTTGGATCTCTACCGGGGGCTGAAATAAGTGGGTACTTGGATTTCATAATTTCTTCCGCTTCACATGTCATTTCTTCTGCTATTGTTTCTCCACGTAACCTTAATTGAGGCCACTTCTTTGTTTCTAAGCCTCCGTACTTGCCTATCTAATATGACAATGGGTACCTCTTCATAAGTCAACTTTTCTGTCACTTGAACATCATTTATTGGAACGATCCTAGTAGGACCTCCAACACATTTACGAAGCATCGAGACATGAAAAATCATGAACTCGACTCCAAATCAGAGGTAGATCTAATTCGTAAGCCACTTTGCCTACTTTGCGCAATATCTCATGAGGCCCAATGTATCGGGGACTTAACTTCCCTTTTTTTCCAAATCTCATTACACCGTTCATTGGCGACACTTTTAAGAATACCCAATCTTTCACTTGGAACTCTAAGTCCCTTCGACAATTATCCGCATAGGACTTTTGACGACTTTGGTGTTACATCCCGTGTTTTCATGCGTTGGAAAGCGTGCGAGTTAAATGACACTAGTAACGGAAACGAGGTTATCCCCTAAGCTTATAAGTGGTTATAGTGAGTACAGATTTATCATAAAGATTAGAAGTTAAACAAATCGAAGAAAATAAGTTTCGTCAAGATTTGAAATTTATTTGAGTGAAATACGGTCCAAGCTATAATATCTCGTATTTTTGGACTAGGAAATTGAACCGTCCAACATGAGCAAATTTACCCGAGCACGGAGAATTTGGTCATATTCAAGCATGAAAATCAAGAATTTGGTATATACAACGAATGACGTCCCAAAATGAATTAAATAGTGAATTTATTTATTACCGTGTATAATAATTATTCGTTAATAGATAAACTATATTATATGAATAAGAGGACATATGGAATTATATACATGCATTTAAGTAGGTGGTGGCAATTTTAGAGACAAGTGTTGTATAGATATGCCAAGGGGGCACGTGTAAAAAAAAAAAAAGGGGAAAGGAAAGTACCACTAATACCTTGAATCATTTGTGGTTAAGAATTCTTAAAAGCAAAAGGAAAAGTGGTTCAGCACTTATTTCCACCAAAAATAGCAAAGTGAATTCCTCTTTTTTTTTCAACAGCAACGTTCCCTTTCAAATTATAGGTTCTTGATTTTAGATCTCTACACAAAAATATAAGGATACAAAGGTAGTTGCTGAATTTTTATCTCATCTTCTCCTTCCTTGATAGCCAAGTGATGGCATAAACATATTGGAATATTGTCACCTTATTGTGTGGCTGATTTTGAAAGCATAGAGCTGGGATTCTAATAAAGTTCTAGAGATTAAGGTATGTTTTATCCCCGTATCTTGTTAATTAAGTTCTTTACGAAGGAATTCCCTAGTTTAAAATGGCGAAAATGGTGCTACAAATGTATTAACTAGATATGATTGACTTGTGGGCCGTTTTGATGAGATTTTTGGGGAAATTCTCACGTAATTATGTTGCTATTTGTTGTTGTTGGTAGTGGTGGTGATGTTGTACATGTTATGGGCCGTTTTGGAATTGGATTGGAGGAAGGGTTATAGAGGAAATGCTGCCCGAATTTTGTTAAGTAACGCGCTAGCTTAGGCTTTGGATTTTGAGCGCGCTATAGTTAATACTTGATATCAATAATGTTGTTGTAGATTGGGAAGCCCGGGATCTGATTTGTGGTTAGCTTGGAGCGAATAAGGTATGTTAAGGCTATTCCCTTTTCTTCTTTTGCATGGTCTATATGGAACAAACGGACGACGAACGTATAAACTCCAAAGAAGTTCCTATTCTTAGAAATACTAGAATGGCTAATGTTCTTGATTTCCAGAAGCTATTTCATTATGTCCTGATACGTGTCTATGATTCCTGAAGTCCTATTTTGATATCATAATCCATAGTGTCATTCGAGGGTGTTATGCTTCCAGGTTATTCAAATAGTTCCAGAAATAATCTTATGAGTCTCACTTGTATTCATTTGCTTCCTATTTTGATATTATAATCCATAGTGACATTCGAGGGTGTTATGCTTCCAGGTTATTCAAATAGTTCCAGAAATAATCTTATGAGTCTCACTTGCATTCATATGTATGTTAAGGCCATCCTTTATTTCTTTTTGGCATGAATTACCTAAACTGAGCGAACAACAAACATATATGACTCCAAGGGACTCTAGTTCTCAATAGTGCTTGACATGATAGTCGTCTTTGATTCTCAAGTGTTGGTTCATTCTAATTATTCTATTGAGTCTCAGATGATGATATAGTTTGCATATGGTTGCTCATGATATTCTACTCGTGTACGTTGTTAATATATCATTCACCGAGTCACGGGCCGGTATGTATTCGTGCACAGTTTCATTGCATTGTTCACCGAGACCCTCACTAGAGGGCCGGGTACGGTATATATATGATTATTTTACCAAGTTCCTTACTAAAGGGCCGGGTACGGTATATATATGATTACTTCACCGAGTCCCTCACTAGAGGGCCGGGTACGGTATATATTTATATTTCACCGAGTCCCTTACTAAAGGGCCGGGTATGGTATATATTTACATTTTTAGTCATTGCCTTCGGGGCTATTCATATTACAGGTGGTTTCTCATACATTTATTATGGCTTATGTCTCATTCTTTGTGATTACTGCTGCCTTACATACTCGGTAGATTGTTCGTACTGACATCCCTTTGCCTGGGGGCACTGTGTTCATGCCACACGCCCCGCATTGTTTTGCGAGGTAAAAGTATTCAGCTAGGATGATTGGCTATCACCGGGATTGGCAAACTCCATTTTCTTCTGGAGCGATGGTCGAGTCATTATGGTTATCGTATGTGTGTACGGGCATGTCAGGGCCCTGTCCCGACTCATATGATTCAGGTGCTTACTCTTAGAGACTTTGCAGACAGTGTCCTGTGGTTAGTATGTTGAGATGTCGTGCGTTGAGTAAAGCGACCATGTAGGCCGATATGTCAGTTTGACTTACTCGATTTTTGATTAATTGAGTATCGTTCGCAAATTCCTATGGTTTGACTGAAAGTACTTTATTATATGTCCAGTTTCATTATGTGAATGCCAGAGGGTTCGCTGAGCTATAAGTAAGAGTCGGGTGCCCATCATGCCCTGATGATATTGGGGTGTGACAAAGTGGTATCGCGAAGCGGTTCGTCCTAGGGTCGTCTCGCAAAGTCGTGTCTAGTAGAGTCTTGTTTATGGTGTATTGCGCGCCACATTTATAAACAAGAGGCTACAGGGCATTTAGGATGGTTACTTTTCTTTCGTATCTAAGATCGTGCGATAGAGCCAAGCTATAGGAAATGAGATTCCTTATACTAACCCTTGATTTCAACAGAAGAACAGTATTGACAGAAGCAAGTGAGTGATGATATTGAAAGTTTCAGAGGTAAGTCACTTCGTTGAGGCTAAGTTATCAGAATATGTATTTACATGATAATGGATTGGTTGTCATAGAGGTAAGTCAGTGTAAGTACAACAGAGGAATTAATTAAATGTATCTCTTGATGATAAGTTCAGTTATAAATTAGTGGACTAAACAAATTGAATGAATCGGTACAAAGGTAAGCAATGGTACGAAAGATGTATGTTGGCTAAGGTAAGAATATTGAGGCATGATTGAAATGTAAAGCTGAAGAATGAAAGGGAAAGTAAATAGAAAGGTATAACAGGGCAGATCGCTAAAGGATCAGGTACATCTCGAGGTGTGATATATGTGGTAAGTTTCAACATTTTTGTACTTTTACTTGAAATTGGGAGCCGTGTATGGCTGAGATATGTCGAACACATATATTAGCCCTGTGAGGCATTGTTGGTATTGGCTGCGTGCAGGTTTTGGATAGTAAAAAATATAGAGGAAACTCTGCCGAAATTTTCCTAGAATTTAAAGGAGATAAGATATAAGCTTGTAATATGTCCTAACGGGAAAAGATGTTGTGTAAAAAGTAATGGCGGGATAGGATTAAGTTAGGAGTATCGTTGATAACTACAAGAGATGAGTTAAATATTGTTGAATTGATAGTAGTAGTAATTATGAGGTCTATATCGATATGGTAAAAAGAAATGCTAGGATAATTTGGAAGGGCTTGTGATACTAAGAGATGATTTAGAAAAGGCTAGCAAATCTTAATAGAGTGTTATATTAAGGTAACGACTGAATTGATAAGCACGGACAAATTATGACGAGTTTATAGTCAAAAGGAGTAATAGTATGATTGAAACAAGAGTATAGAGGAAGAAGAATTGTGACGAAGATAAATGATTTGGTAAGACGACTTATGTGGTAAGTGTAATAGGGCTAATCAGAAAGAGTAATAGGTCTTATGCTTACCTCACGAGGTTTATTCCATTTTATAAGCAGGCTTGCGAATGAAATCAAGAAGTGGCACTCTATAGAGTTGATTATGATCAGGATATAGTGAGAATGTAGCAAAAACTGTAATACAAAGTAAGTAAAGTATAGCGAGGAAATGACTAAAGATGTGACATATTCTATATGAATAAAGAGTGAATGCAAGTGTGAAACCAATAAGCCAGCCATGGGGCAGTAGATAAGAAAGATTATAAGACCTTGTTAGGGGAAAGTCCAAAGATAGAGGTTTTGCAGTGATAGAGATGATAGCAAGCAAAAGGAAAAAGGAAGTCGACTTGAAAAAGAAATTAGAGAAAAGTGATATGGCAAAGTAGTAACAGTTTGCGATTTGTATAATCGAGATCACAGGTGATATCTTTGGCTGGATGTAAAAGACCAAGACTATGGAAAGATGAATAACGAAATAGAACGATTGTTAGGAAAAGGATCAGCATAATAAGGATAAGAGAGGATGATCAGAATGAATAGAATAAGTTTTGGAAGTGAAGAATGGATTGTATAGGAGTAATATATTCTAAAGCACAAAACGGTACTGAGTTAAGAATAAGGTTCCTTGTGTGAGGAATAAAGGATGGATTATAAAACGTGAGGTAATAAGATAAATTGAGGAGGAAAAAAATGTAAAGGAATAAGTATGGGTATAGAAAGAAAAGGAAATATGCGAAGTACGCACGCTTAAGAAGTAGCCGTATTATGAGAAAAGGTTCTCCTACGAATATCTTATACCAAGATAGGATGAGTAAAGCGTATAAAGGAATAAGTTGGAAAGAAAAATGTGGCCATGAGTTATGATTTTACTCTATGACGATAAAGCGATAAAGCAAGGCTATCATCAACGACAAGTACGTATGATTATGATCGGTTTTGAAATCAACGTTGAGTGCAACACAAGGGTAAAAGAGTATGAGGCATAAGGGGTATTAGTTGCGCATGAGACTTAGATCCTTGAAAACAAAGATGGCGGGTTTAAGGAAAAATGCACTTACGGTTACTATAAGTCGATTACGAGAAAGAGAGGAATAACTTGAGATGGGAAAAAAAGGAAGGATGACACTACAAGTGAACTCTGAGTATCGAAGAATGGGATAAGTGACGTTACATGGATGGTACGGATAGCTAGACATACTACTATTTCGAGCATCCCTATGGGACAAAAGTTGTCAATTGGAGCGGATGTAGACATTGACTCATAACTAATGGTTGAGCTAAGTAAAATACATCCTTATTTGGATTGCTATGTTAGTTGTATTACTTGATCACAAAACTGCAAGATGAGTATGTTAAGACTTCACACATAAATTACTGTAGCTATAAATTATGGGAAATGGCACGAATATCATGTAGTATAATAAGGTAATTGAGGAAAGGGATACATGAATTCAAGATTGGAAGTGAGGTAACGGATTTTAGAATGGTATAAGTAAGACCCTTAAAGGGAGGAAGCGAGTAAGGAAAATACAAGTGTAGAGATTGGAACGATGAATCCTAAGATGTGTTCAGTTGTCGGTAGTCAATGCACATTCTTAAGGATCCATCTTTATTTCTGACAAATAATACGGGTGCTCCCCACGGGGATGAACTAGGCCTAATAAAGCCTTTCCCAAGCAAGTCTTTCAATTGCTCCTTCAATTCTTTCAATTCTGCGGGAGCCATTCTATAAGGAGGAATAGATATAGGCTTGGTGTCCGGCAACACATCAATAGCAAAGTCAATCTCACGCTCGGGAGGAAGGCACCTGGAAGCTCTTCCGGAACACATCCGGAAATTCATTCACTACGAACCGACCGAAGAGTCGGAGGTTGGCTTCTACATCTTGAACCCGCACTAGATGATAAATGAAACCTTTTGTGATCATTTTCCTTGCCTTTAGATAGGAAATAAACCTACCTTTTGGTGACGCAAGATTTTCCTTTCCATTCTAAAAGCCGGTTCTCCGGAAATTGGAAACGAACCATTTTCATTCTACAATCAACATTAGCGTAGCAAGAAGCCAACCAATCCATGCCCATAATGACATCAAAATCCACCATTTTTAACTCATGCAAGTCAATCATAGTATGATGGTCACAAATCACAACTACACAATTTCTATACACTCGGCTAGCTATTACCGATTCACCAACGGGTGTAGACACCTCAAAAGGTTTGATCGACTCTGGTTTGACTCTAAACCGACCCGCAATATACGGAGTAACATATGACAATGTGGAGCCCGGATCTATCAAAGCATATACATCATGAGAAAATACCGATAATATACCTATGACAACATCGGAGAAGACTCAAGATCTTGGCGTCCGGCCAAAGCATAAATACCGTGCCGAGGACCGCTAGAACCGGGGACTCTCCCTCTCGCCTATACCATGGCCGACCGGCGCATGTGAACTCGGCCCCATAGGGCGTATAGATGATGAAGATCCCGCTATCGACCCTGAAGGCTGGGTCCTACCTCTGCCACCAACTGAGGGGCAATCACGCATAATATGGCCTGGCCGACCACATGAATAGCAAACCTCTGAACCCAATCGGCACTGGCCCCAATGTAACTTCCCACACTGGGAACATCGTGGCACGGGTGGCCTCGCCTGACCCGAATCACCTCTGAACTGAGAACCTGAAAAACTCTGACTCGGCCCGGAATGAGTAGATCTATCAAATCTCTGGCCTAAAAACCGTGGAGGCGCACTAGTCATAGAATGGCCCGAATGCCTAGAAAACTACTGTCTGTGCCCGCCTCTATGCTCACTCATTGGACCCGAAGATTTAGCTCTCTTGTTATACCCTCTATCATTCTCACGCTCACTTCTTTGTTGTTGTAGGCTTTCTTCTAAATTTTGAGCATGGGCTTGAATGTGTGAGATATCCATGTTGTCCTAAAGGGACGCAGTTAAGCACCTATCCATCAAATGTGGCCCTAGGCCTTTCACAAACCGGTGCACTCGGTCACCCATATCCGCTATCATGGTCAAAGCATACCTAGCCAAAGAATTGAAGCGGAGACTATACTTTAGAGCACTCATGCTTCCTTGCCTCAAATTTAGGAACTTATCGGGCTCTAGCTCGGGCCGAACACGGGAGGCAAATAATATGGGAAAAAGGCATCTACAAATTCTTGCCATACCGGGGGAGGCGCATTGGCTCCCCGTGAAGCCATCCAAACCGTGTACCAATGAACCGCAACATCCCTCAACCTATAGGATGCTAACTCCACCTATTCGGTGTCCGAAGCATGTATCAACCGAAATGTCCTCAACATTCCATCAATAAAATTCTGAGGGTCCTCATACGCTTTGATCCAAAGAATTCCGGAGGGTTCAAACTAATAAAATCACGGGCCCTTGCACTAACGGCCCTATCACCTCGCCCTGTACTTTGCCGCTGAGTCTGGGCAGCAACCAATTGAGTAAGCAAATGAATGGCCTATTTTACATCTTGTTTTAGCCCGAAGCATCCCGGAGGTGCAGGGAGGCCGAGGCTCCCTCACGCTCCCTCTCGAAATAGGCACCGAACGGGAGGACCGAGATCGAGCCGCATTCGGGACTCACTTTCCTCTACTACCGGTGGCGTGCTCTTTCGGCCTACTTTTCTACCACCGTCTTGCCCTTTGGGCCGTCGTAGCCTTTCTCTTACTGCATTTCGAAATACATAACACATGATTAAGGAACAAGAATTTCTAATATCATAGCTCTATCGCACGATTCTTATGAAGAAAGAAGGTAATTCATTCCTAAAATGCCCGCAGCTTCTTGTTTATAAGTGTGGCGCGCAACACACCCACAACCAAGACTCTACTGGACACCGGCTCGTAGACATACCCTAGGAACGAATCGCGCCGATACCACTTTTGTCACGACCCAACCGAGGGCCACGACGGCACCCGGTGATAACCCACCCGGGCACCGCTTGACATACTTTCACATTACATCTAGGTGAGCCACATAGCTAAATCATACTTTTCATTCATCATCATACTAATCCCATCGGGCAACAATACATTTATATCATCATTAGCAACTATGCCCATATCAATGTACATAAGCCGACGAGGCTAACAAAATAATATCACAAAATATAGGCCGATAAGGCCAAACACATCTAACCATATACACATGTCTACGAGCCTCTAAGAAGAATATATCATATCATATAGGCGGGACAGGACCCCGCCGTGCCCATAAATATGCACACAAAAGAATCTATACCAAAAGTTGTAGCTCTGAATGAAATAGAGCTCCGCTATGTAGTCCCTGAGAAATATAGCTATGGATCATGCCTGTCTCCCGGGCCACCTGCGGGCATGACGCAGCGTCCACAAACAAAAGGACGTCAGTACGAAGAATGTACTGAGTATGTAAAGCATGATCAACATCAATATGAAAGCATAATAGACAACATATAAAATAGCATAGGATAGGAGACAATAGTATCATCGTCATAACACTTACTTGCTTTTCATAAGGACATTCCATTTCTATTGTGTATCCGTGTACATACATCCATATCTATATCTGTATACGTATCCGTACTCATTTACACTTCGTATCCACTTTCGTATTCTTAGTCATATTTCCATTCATACTCATATTCGTATCACATACATTGCATATGTCACACCCCGATCTTACTAGGGTGTGATGGGCACCCGACCCCGTAACTGGAGCCGGGCAAACCCGCTGACTCTTACTACGTAAAAATTTTTTGAATCTCTAAGTCAAGTATACGTAATGAGATTACTGAAATATTCTTTTGTTGCTTTTAAATCAAATAAAATATGTAATTATACAAAACTCGTATCATAGTACAAACTGACTCCCGAAACCCACGACTGCGTACGCAAAGTCTCTAACTTCGTACAAGACATCATGGCATAGCACGGCCGACTCGGCGACACTCCGGAGACAAATGGAGCTTGCCAACCTCGGCCAAGCATCTTCTATCCCAGCTCTATCCGTCCGGGAGTACTGCGCGGCATGAAACGCGACCCCCGAAGAAGAGGGGTCGGTGCGAGCATTGTGCGAGTATGTAAGGCATGAATAGTAACATAATAGGAGATATAGCTATGAGTAGCAACATAATAAAAATCAGGCTTTGTAAAAATGGTCCGTGCGTACGAGTGCCTCTTAAGGCGGAGTCGTGCATGCTTCTTGTTACTCTTTACATGCATACATACATAGTTTGTCGGCATCACATAAGGCATCGTAGCCTGTCTCAATCACATAACATCATTAGCCCGCGTCCGGGACAACATTAGCCGATATGGGATTTGCCTGAACCAATGCGGGATTAGCCTAGACCAATGCGGGATTAGCCTAAACCAGTGCGGGATTAGCCTAAACCAATGTGGGGTTTTACCTCATCATTGGGTTTGCCCCACCACTGGGTTTGCCCCACCATTGGGTTTGCCCCACCATTGGGTTGGCCCCACCATCGGCTTCGTGACGCCTCATCTTGAACGAACAATTAATTTAAGGCGAGACTATCATCGGAAAAATAACATTAAAAGAAAACATAGACATCATAAACGTTGATTCATATGATTTGAAATCTTTATAAAATAGTGTCATGACCAAGGAGTAGAATTAAGGACCAAGAGCTAGTTTAACACTTTCATATTCATATTAGATTCTTAACTTAAGACTCTTAGTCATGGAAGCGTTCTTGCCACATTTATCACAAACATTTTCCCTACCTTACATCGTCGTTCCTAATCATCGTAGAAACGTAGTCATCGTTTTAGTCATTAAGACTTTCATTATTGTAAAACTTGGTTTCTGAAGAAAGGTGAATATTTTGGAAAACACCTGTAAACTTTTAGTAAGGAAAATCATATCTTGAGGTCAAGGGATTAGTTAAAACAGCTATCGTTTGGCCGTCGGGATGGTAACCAATAACTTTCATTGACTATAGTACGGAAATAAGCCTAATGGAACAATAGGAGGAAATTCAGGAATAGTGGGCCCACCTCGGATCAAATGGGGTGGTATACATGCTTTACGTATAATACGTTTCATAACATCACTTATGAGAGTTTTAGGATAGTCGGGTGTTGTTCATGCAAGATCTAGAGGTCTAGGAAGTTTTTCCCACATTTTGCGCAATTCCTATTTCAATTCTACTGAATGAATAGTAGCAAATTTCAATCTTGGTTTTCTAGGAAAGGGATTGTCCCCGAGACACGTATTCGAGCCTATTATGTCTAAGACATGCCAAAGAAAGAAAATGAAACCTTACATACCTTTTTCCGCTCCTTATGCTACTCCAAATTCGCGTTCCAAATCCGCCAAATTCTACAAATTGGTCATGTTTACCAAAACTTGATTAGTGCATTTTAACTCGGATTCTTGAATGAAGATTGGCTACCGAAATTTCGGCGATTTCCCCCGTAATTATACCATGCCACCAAGTCTATCTTGGTCGATTTCAATCAACAACAATCCCGGGAATTCAACCCGGCCAAACTAACAACAATTCCAACAATCTTGCCAACAATACAACAAGCCATTTATATTCATTTCACAAGATATTCTAACAACTCAATCAACATACTACCTTATCCGAAATCTTCATCTTACCTCATGGAATCCACAATACAACGACTAAAATATCAAATAGAATCGATTCACCATAACTTGCCAACCAACCCCTATTCGGCCATACTAGCATCACACATGTTTTCATGCATTAACACTACCACTCATGCAGTACCAAAAAAATTTAAGCTAACATTGCATTAACTTCTTCAATATTCCGATAACGATTTCAACTTCCTTTTAAGCCACCAATCCTTGATTTTTCATCATGAAATCCACAACGCGACAATCAACTACTAAATAATTAATTCATCACATTTTATCAACATGGCCCTATTCGGCCACCATCAGACATACACATATTTCCACGGGTTTTCCATATTTTCTATGCATTACCATGACAAGCAACACACTACATGAAATTAATTTAATCTTCCATGCAACACTATATACACACACGGCCACCATTCCAACATGCATGTTTTCATGTTTTTCATCCATTTCCATATACTACAACATTCACAATCACCATAACATGTATAAAAGAGGATTGAACACATACCTTTTCTACTCAACCTCTTGGCTTGGTTAAGATTTCCAACTTACATAACAAATATTTTTCTTGCTCCAACAACCGCTCTATGTTGTAGAGAACCTCCAAATGAGCTAGAACATTATGAGGAAATAATTTTTCCTTGTCAATTTTCCATGGCTAGATTTTTTTCTAGCCATGGCCGAATTCTCCACCCCTCTCCTCCTCTTCTTTTTTTTTCTTTCCTTCTTTCTTGTTTTCATTAAAAAAAATGACCCTTGTATATATATATATATATACATGTCTTCCACAATCTTTCCATATTTACAATTTAGTCCCTCAAGATGAGAATGTGGACACATAATCCCCTCTCTTTATTTCTCTAGAATTTTCCTCTTATTTCTTGATTTTTCTTTTCTTTTTCTTGAACTTTCTAAAGTGGTCAAAGATGACCACTTATCTTGCTAAACAAGCTTTGGCCCATATATTTTTTTTTAATTTGCACTTAGCCCCTCTCCATTAATTAAAATGAGGGCATATAGTGCACGGCCAACATGGCCCCTCCATGCATTTTTCTAGAACTTTGTAAAATTCCCATTTTACCCTTAGTCCTCCGCGATATTTTCCATGAACCCTTTTCCGAATTTTCCTTTTTACCCTTAACCTTTCTCAATATTTCCGTCCAATAATATTCGCGAATAATATTCATAACCAACTTATGCATAAGAAAATTTTTTTGAAGATGGTCTTGTCCTTAACTTCCCGCAATTATCTCAAAATATTCAACGTACAAAATGCGAGATATAACATCCTTCCCCCTTTTGGAACATTCGTCCTCGAATGTTCAACTAGTCTTATAGGTCGCATAAGCACCTCGGGGAGCTCCTTTTCAAAGCCGCTTCCATCCTTCCTATTAACTCTTAAACTATCCAACGCCATTCTCTTTGTCATACTCTTTCTCTTCATACGTCCATTTTACGGTGTCGCACTACTCAAAGTTTGTGCGAACTTCTCATATCACTTTGAACATTATCCGAACTTCTATCCACTTAGTGTCGTTTTTTTTTTTCCCCAGCCTTACTAATTCGCTTTAATAAGAGGTCTCAGTTGTAACCCAAACATTCCTACCAAACACACTACCGTATCGACTGTCTCTATCCCATCCTTACATTTCTCTCACCTGCTTCCCCCCTTTTTGGGGCGCACCTATACCATCATCCATTTATACTCCGTCTCATATCCTCATTCCCAATCTCAACCTACAAAGGGAATAATAACGACGGCTTATGTGGCAACACTTATACCATTTACTCTTGCTATCACTCGAACTTTGGTACCCTTACTCGATTAATGCCTTTTGTACCGTAACCTCGGTTCTTGGAATTCACATGTCCGCCGATACAATCATATTTGGATATTCCTACACCTTCTTATATATATAGGTATAACTACCATTAACTAGCCCACAAAATACGTCCAAACGCCGTTCAAGCCTATCCTAATTCTGGAGTACATTTAACATTATTTTGTCTCTTTACCAGCGAGTTTGCCTCGTCTCTACTCGTCTCTCTTGATCTCCAACCATCCCATATACTCTAGTTTCCCTTAGGCTATTCTAACTTCTCATTTGTCTCTTATGTCCGGATATATCGAATTTCTTGTAAACTTCCCGGGGGTCACCCATCCCGAAATCCTCCCACCCGAGCACGCTTAACCTCGAAACTTCACCGAAATTCGGTGTCCTTAATGCCGATACTTTTGCGTCCACTTTCCCACATGGCCTTTACTACTCAATCGAGGCCAATCAAAACTTTATAACTTCGAGACATTTTTGTAATACGTCCCTTTCTTCTACAATGACCGTTTTACCCTTTTTAATTCCGATGATCACTTTCCGCCCGCATGTACGACTACTTCCCGTCCGGCGCCCGGCTCCACGTAATGTACGTATATATCCATCCGGGGCTCACCTCGTTTGACTTCCATATCATCCTGCGTCTTTTCCCGCCGATACTGGGCGCCTGCGGAAATCAACGATTAGTATAATGAATCTTACTCCCTACGTCTTGGCTCTATCGCACGATCTAATGACAGAAAGAAGGTCAACATTTCCTAGATGCCCCGCAGCCTCCTGTCTATAGATGTGGCCGGCTTCACACCCATAAACAGGACTCTACCGGACACGACTTTGCAGACATCCCTCAGACCGACCTGCTCTGATACCACTTTGTCACACCCCGATCTTACTAGGGTGTGATGGGCACCCGACCCCGTAACTGGAGCCGGGCGAACCCGCTGACTCTTACTACGTAAAAATTTTTTTTTTTGAATCTCCAAGTCAAGTATACGTAATAAGATTACTGAAATATTCTTTTGTTGCTTTTAAATCAAATAAAATATGTAACTATACAAAACTCGTATCATAGTACAAACTGACTCCCGAAACCCACGACTCTGTCTGCAAAGTCTCTAACTTCGTACAAGACATCATGGCATAGCACGCTGACTCGGCGACACTCCAGAACAAATGGAGCTTGCCAACCTCGCTGAAGCATCTTCTATCCTGGCTCTATCCGTCTGGGAGTACCTGCGCGGCATGAAACGCAGCCCCCGAAGAAGAGGGGTCAGTACGAGCATTGTACTGAGTATGTAAGGCATGAATAGTAACATAATAGGAGATATAGCTATGAGTAGCAACATAATAAAAGCTGTGCTGTAAAAATGGTCTGTGCATCTGAGTGCCTCTTAAGGCGGAGTCGTGCATGCTTACTGTTACTCTTTACATACATACATACATAGTTTGTCGGCATCACATAAGGCATCGTAGCCTGTCTCAATCACATAACATCATTAGCCCGCGTCTGGGACAACATTAGCCGATATGGGATTTGCACCGAACCAATGCGGGATTAGCCTAGACCAATGCGGGATTAGCCTAAACCAGTGCGGGATTAGCCTGAACCAATGTGGGGTTTTGCCTCATCCTTGGGTTTGCCCCACCACTGGGTTTGCCCCACCATTGGGTTTGCCCCACCATTGGGTTGGCCCCACCATCGGCTTCGTGACGCCTCATCTTGAACGAACAATTAATTTAAGGCGAGACTATCATGGAAAAATAACATTAAAAGAAAATAAAATCATAGACATCATAAACGTTGATTCATATGATTTGAAATCTTTATAAAATAGTATCATGACCTAAAGAATAGAATTAAGATCAAGGACTAGTTTAACACTTTCATATTCATATTAGATTCTTAACTTAAGACTCTTAGTCATGGAAGCGTTCTTGCCACATTTATCACAAACATTTTCCCTACCTTACATCGTCGTTCCTTATCATCATAGGAACATAGTCGTCGTTTTAGTCATTAAGACTTTCAATATTGTACAACTTGGTTTTTGAAGAAAAATGAATATTTTGAAAAACACTTGTAAACTTTTAATAAGGAAAATCATACCTTGCGGTCAAGGGTTTAGTTAAAATAGCTATTGTTTGGCAGTCGGGATAATAACCAATAACCTCCATTGACTATAGTACGGAAATAAGCCTAATGGAACAATAGGAGGAAATTCGGGACTAGTGGGCCCACCTCGGATCAAATGAGGTGGTGTACACGCTTTACGTATAATGCGTTTCACAACATCACTTATGAGAGTTTTAGGATAGTCGGGTGTTGTTCATGCAAGATCTAGAGGTCTAGGAAGTTTTTCCCACATTTTGCGCAATTTCTAGTTCAATTCTACTGAATGAATAGTAGCAAATTTCAATCTTGGTTTTCTAGGAAAGGGATTGTCCCCGAGACACGTATTCAAGCCTATTATGTCTAAGACATGCCAAAGAAGGAAAGTGAGACCTTACATACCTTTTTCCGCTCCTTATGCTACTCCAAATTCGCGTTCCAAATCCGCCAAATTCTACAAATTGGTCATGTTTACCAAAACTTGATTAGTGCATTTTAACTCGGATTCTTGAATGAAGATTGGCTACCGAAATTTCGGCAGCATTTCCCCTGTAATTATACCATGCCACCAAGTCTATCTTGGTCGATTTCAATCAACAACAATCTCGGGAATTCAACCCGGCCAAACTAACAATAATTCCAACAATCTTGCCAACAATACAACAAGCCATTTATATTCATTTCACAAGATATTCTAACAACTCAATCAACATACTACCTTATCCGAAATCTTCATCTTACCTCATGGAATCCACAATACAACGACTAAAATATCAAATAGAATCGATTCACCATAACTTGCCAACCAACCCCTATTCGGCCATACTAGCATCACACATGTTTTCATGCATTCACACTACTACTCATGCAATACCAAAAAATTTAAGCTAACATTGCATTAACTTCTTCAATATTCCGATAACGATTTCAACTTCCTTTTAAGCCATCAATCCTTCATTTTTCATCATGAAATCCACAACGCGACAATCAACTACTAAATAATTAATTTATCACATTTTATCAACATGGCCCTATTCGGCCACCATCATACATACACACATTTCCACGGGTTTTCCATATTTTCTATGCATTACCATGACAAGCAACACACTACATGAAATTAATTTAATCTTCCATGCAACACCATATACACACACGGCTCACTTACAACCACACGACCACCATTCCAACATGCATGTTTTCATGTTTTTCATCCACTTCCATATACTACAACATTCACAATCACCATAACATGTATAAAAGAGGATTGAACACATACCTTTTCTACTCAAGCTCTTGGCTTGGTTAAGATTTCCAACTTACATAACAAATGTTTTTCTTGCTCCAACAACCGCTCTATGTTGTAGAGAACCTCCAAATGAGCTAGAACATTATGAGGAAATAATTTTTCCTTGTCAATTTTCCATGGCTAGATTTTTTTCTAGCCATGGCCGAATTCTCCACCCCTCTCCTCCTCTTCTTTTTTTTCTTTCCTTCTTTCTTGTTTCATTAAAAAAAATGACCCTTGTATATATATATATACATGTCTTCCACAATCTTTCTATATTTACAATTTAGTCCCTCAAGATGAGAATGTGGACACATAATCCCCTCTCTTTATTTCTCTAGAATTTTCCTCTTATTTCTTGATTTTTCTTTTCTTTTTCTTGAACTTTCTAAAGTGGTCAAAGATGACCACTTATCTTGCTAAACAAGCTTTGGCCCATATTTTTTTTTAATTTGCACTTAGCCCCTCTCCATTAATTAAAATGAGGGCATATAGTGCACGGCCAACATGGCCCCTCCATGCATTTTTCTAGAACTTTGTAAAATTCCCATTTTACCCTTAGTCCTCCGCGATATTTTCCATGAATCCTTTTTCCGAATTTCCTTTTTACCCTTAACCTTTCTCAATATTTCCGTCCAATAATATTCGCGAATAATATTCATAACCAACTTATGCACTAAGATAATTTTTTGAAGATGGTCTTGTCCTTAACTTCCCGCAATTATCTCAAAATATTCCGACGTACAAAATGCGGGATATAACAGCATATACATAGCATATTCGTACTAATATTGATATCATATACGTAGCATTTACATAGCATACCCGACCACAAAGGTTCGGTGTTTCACATACCTAGCCCTACCAAGGCTCGGTCATACATACCGGCCTACCAAGGCTCGTGGTTATCCGTACCCAATCGTTAGGGTGCGCGTATTATATATATATGCATATCTATTCTACCCGGCCATATAAGCTCGGGGTTTCATAGTAGCCATACATAGGAACATATACATAAAAGCTCATAGGCATCTTTCTCATCATTACTATTGTCGTTCATTACATCTATCCCTAGAGGATTACTCATCATATAAGGAATTTGGTACAATCGTAACATATCGAGAATTATGAGCTTGGTAGCTTTTAGAGATCGAATCATTTGGAGAATGTCATAGGCTCATAGGAGAATAGATAATTGGCCAAAGAACCATGCCTTATGAAAGAAGGGTTAGCCTTACATACCTTTCCGTTCAACTATTCTATCACTTGCACGCTTTCCTTCAATGCTCACGTTTCTACCTTCATTAGAGTACATACTAACATTAGAAAATCACTAGCTAAGTATACTTGACTAAAGCTAGAGAAAATTGGACAGCATCTCCTTTATTTATATGAATTCCTCCATATCACATATCAACTCCCAAACATCTATAATAACATTCACAATATCGTAATAATAGCCTTTATTCACCTACATTATTCTTACTTCTCAATTCACTTCCAATCATCCACATTCATGGTCATAACACACGATTACGTTCATTCATGTACAATGTCTATCCCATGTTCTTAATATCATTTATAACATGATTATAATCACAATACATCAAGAATTATGACTCAATCCAACTATTACTCAAAAGTGACACTATTCTCACATTCATGACCCATTTTCTATTTCCTTCTACAATCCAAGTGTTTCAACTTTCAAATACCTTAAACAACATGGAAATACCATAAAACTTACCTTAGATGGTGTAGGAATGAACCTTGGTGCAAAACACTTCACTTGAGCAAAACCCTAGTTTCTCCTTCACTTGGATTCTTGTCTCTGATGAACTTTAATGGGTTTCTTACACTTGATTCACTTGGTTTGATGAATTTGAATACTAATATCTCTTGAAATATTATGGGAGAAATGTAGAGAGGTGTTCTAGAGAGAAGTGGATGAAAGGGAAATGAAATAAATGAAACTTGATCCCTTATTAAATAACTCAAAACCCCGATTGAACTCTCTACCTGACCAACATACGGTCCGTATAATTTATACCGACCGTATGTTTGGCCGTAGATTTGGTCCAGAGAGGGGTGTCATTCGGGTTGGTTATACGACCGAACATACGGTCCGTATGTTTTAAACGGCCGCATGTTTGGCCGTATAATGCCCGCCTATTCCAAACTTGTTCTCGTCGACTCGTTTGATCTCCAATCCTTATGGAACCTTCTTGACACTTGTTTATCACCTTATTAACAATCTAAGGGATGTTATAACTCTTCTCCAAAGTATCGTTAAATCATCATTAACTTGTTACTCGTAAATCCTTTCCGATACATATCATATACCTTGCCTTCTCTTGGCAAACTTTCTCGTCTAACATCAAGTGTCTTTGAGATCTTGCTTAGGGTCATCAAATGTCATTCCTTACTTATTGCAACACCGTATACTTCGTGCTCTTCGTTAGTCTATTCACTATGCATCAACGAAAATTTTTTCGAGGTGTAACATGTGGCTATGTTGAAAATGTAATAAAAATGACCAAAATTGTCATATAGACTTGTAGGAATATGTGTGCATATTGTGGAAGTTGGAGGAATGTTCTAGAGGATTTGGAATATGTTTAGGGGGGCTTGGATATTGGATGAATGTTGTGGGAGGTTCTAGAGAGGTGTGGAGATGAGAAATGGTGAAAAATTTAGTGATTTAGGTGACTTAAGGGGGTATATATAGTAGTCCAAATTGGGTTGGGCTGATGGGCCGAAATTGGTGGGATTTTTAAGTAGTTTCCAGAATTTCCTCGTAGGTTCGCAGGCTTCTGATAGTCCGTTTTAAAATGTCCATAACTCCCTACTCCGATGTCGTATTGACGAATGGTTTGTTGCGTTGAAAACTACACTCGACGAACTTCATTTTAGTCTTTGTAACACATCAAAACTCCTGATATCCCAGGAGATATACCTCTCTGAAGTTGACCCAAAATTTCTGTCCAAAATTCTGCCAAATTTTCCCCAAATTTTTGACAAACTTCTTTTTTTCGATTTGCTCGATCCCAGAACCTTTAGACACTTGCTTAACACTTATTAAGAGTATTGCTTAACTTTATAAAGGTTCCATGACCTCTCCGAGCTTACGTTAGTTTACTCACGACGCAAACAACGCGAAATTTTTTGAGGTGTAACAATGTTTTCAAGTGAGTTTGCTCAAGGTCTCACTTCAATCGACTATAACCCCCTTATTAATTAGGAATTTGGGAAAGCTTCCTTGATGAAAATGCTTACACCTAATTTTTGACCTTCGATATTCGGAGTTCTTGAATCACAAACGGAGTAAAATGTACATTTTTACGAGACAAAAATGATTTTACAAAATTGTTTTGGTGACATTTTGCCATCTCATCTGGCAAAATATCATCCAATATATTAGTGTATGTCATCTTGTATACTTGGTATATTTTAAGAATTTCAAACATGTTTATCAAGATTTTAATTCAAAAATAGTGGGAACAATTAGTTAATTAATTGAATAAAAACTATTATGATCAATTGATAAATATTTTACTCCGCTAAATCAAGAAATTTGGTCAATTAAATAGATAATCAATTACCTCTCAATTTTATGATTTATTTGGCTATGATAGCAATTTATTTCCAAAATTGGTTACAATTGAATTTATGTTAATCGCATGATTTAATTGCAGCTATAATTGAAATGGCCAATTGTTTGTTATGTTTTACATAGGGTTACAATTGAAACAATCAATTCATCTTTGCATTGTTCATATTGTGAAATGGTTAATTAGTTTAAAATACGGCTATAATTAAAGGGATTTAAATAGTTTCCGCACTCTTTAATCTGGCTATTTATTAAATTAATTGATAATAGTATTTTGACGAAATTACCCCTTTATGTATATGTATACACATGAATATACATGCATATATACACATATATATACATTTGGGCCCAGACCTTTTTTTTAATTTTATTTGGCCAGGCCCAATCCACAAAGGATTAGACCCGGCCCATCTTACACATATATGTGTATATGCCCACAAACAAACCATAAGGTCTCTTCCAAAATCTGATGACGTAATCCTGCAACATCCGGGACACACAATCTGCCTCGGTACCTGAGAACCCCATCTGCGGAAATCTCAAATGGTGACTTCTCCTTCTGAGGAAGTGTATCTCTGTAGTGGTTCAACTTGGGATCTTCACATTGGCGCTTTTTCACATCCATATCTAGAGATGAGACAGCTGGGTTATGGACGGTGACTCCTGTATTGCCCGAGTCCATTAAGCGAACTCCTAGGCTAGCTAGCTGGTGGAGCTCATGGACTAATTCTTTCTTCTCCGGCTGGACATCACATTGACTACCCATTGATTTGCGGCTAAGTGCATCAATCACCACATTCGCTTTTCCAGGATGATATAAAATACTCACATCATAATCTTTCAATAGTTCTAACCACCACCTCTGTCATAGATTTAACTCCTTCTGCTTGAAAATATATTGGAGACTCTTGTGATCTGTATAAATATCAACATGTACACCGTATAAGTAATGTCTCCACATTTTTAGCTCATGAATATCCGCAGCCAATTCAAGATCATAGGTCGGATAATTCTTTTCATGTTTCCGTAACTGCCTGGAAGCATAGGCAATAACTCTGTCATGCTGCATCAATACACAACATAACCCAACACCAGAGGCATCACAATAAATAACATAACCATCTGGTCCTTTTGAAAGTGTCGGGGAGGGTCGAAGTCGGGCTATCTTTCAATTCCCCGGAATTGTGCTCACAAGCATCGGTCCATTGGAATTTTGCTGACTTTTGAGTTAGCTTCGTCAATGGTGCTGAAATAGAGGAAAACCCTTCCACAAATGTTCTATAACAGCCTGATAATCCCAAAAAGCTACAGACCTCTGTAGGTGTTGTAGGCCTTGGCCAAGTCTTCACAGCATCAATCTTTTGAATATCTACGCGAATACCATCAGCTGATATAATGTGGCCCAGAAAAGTTACCGAATTCAACCAGAACTCACATTTTGAAAATTTAGCATATAGCTCACGAGTCCGAAGAATTCCAAGGACAGTACGTAGATGATCTGCATGCTCTACTTCTGACCGTGAGTATACTAGAATATCATCGATGAACACGATCATGAATAGATCTAGAAAAGGCCTGAATACATTGTTCATCAAATTCATAAACACTGCCGGAGCGTTAGTCAACCCAAATGACACCACCCGAAATTCATAATGGCCATATCTGGTTCTGAAAGCCGTTTTGGGAATATCTTCTTCTCTAACTCTCACTTGATGATACCCCGATCTCAGATCAATCTTGGAAAACCACTTAGCACCCTGCAGTTGATCAAACAAATCATCGATTCTTGGAAGCGGATATTTATTCTTTATCGTCACCTTGTTCAACTGCCTATAATCGATGCACATTCGTAAAGAACCATCTTTCTTTCTTACAAATAAGACAGGTGCTCCCTACGTCGATGAAATAGGTCTAAAAAACCCCTTCTCGAGCAAATCTTTTAGTTGTGCCTTTAGCTCCTTCAATTCCGCAAGAGCCATTCTATAAAGGGGAATAGATATAGGTTCGGTGTCCGGCAACACATCGATAGAAAAATCAATTTCTCGTTCTGGAGGAAGGCCTGGAAGTTCATCTGGAAATACATCCGGAAACTCATTTACTACCGAGCCGAATTGAAAAGTCTGCGGCTTCGCTTCGATGTCATGAACTCGGACTAGATGATAAATGTAGCCTTTAGCGATCATCTTCCTTGCCTTAAGATAAGAAATAAACCTACCTCTTGGAGATGTTGTGCTACCCTTCCATTCTAGGACTGGCTCTCTCGGGAATTGGAATCGAACTATTTTTATTCTGCAATCTACATTAGCATAACGAGCCATACCCATAATCACATCAAAATCTAACATTTCCTGCTCAACCAAATCAACTTTAGTCTGACGATCACATACCACAATCACACAATTTTTATACACTTGTCTAGCTATTACCGGGTCACCAACAGGAGTAGACACCTCAAAAGGCTTTATTAGCTCGGGGTTTCACACCAATACGATCGATGACTATCGATGTAATATACAAACAAAATAGAACCCGGATCAATCAATGCGTAGACATTATGAGAGAGAATATGGATAGTATGCGTGACGACACCACGTCGGAAGGACTCGAAGATCCTGTCATCCGGCTAAGGCATAAATACGGGGCTGAGAGCCACCTGAACTTGATGCTACCCTTTTGCCCCTACCACGATCTCGGCCGAAGCCCTGGGAGTCGCCTACGGGCGCGCGGACGAAGAAGAACCGGCTGCCGATCTATGGGGTGGGCCCCCGGCTCTACCACTCATCGATGGATAATCACGCATCATATGCCCCATCTGACCACAGGCATAGCAAGCATCTGAACCTCGGCGACACTGATCCGACTCTAATTTGCCACACTGGCTGCATCGTGGTAACGGTGGTCTCCTCTGACTGGGATCACTCCAACCTGAGAACCCGAAAGTCTCGAGCTCTGACCCTGTCCTGAATAAATGAGGCGGTTAAATCTCCTGCCCCCAAATCGAGGAGGTGTACTAGTCGTGGACTGGCCTAAATATCTGGAATGTGGTTGCATTCGGCCCCCTCTATACTCTCTACAAGCAAATAGGACCGGCTCTCCTATGCCCTTCGTCCATATCCTGCCACCCCTTGCGGATGCCGTAGCTCTTCTAAATTTTGGGCACGGGCTACGAATACGGGGGAGATGTCCCATCCCTTACGTGAGGCATCGGCACCTTAATCAAATGTGGCCCTAAGCCACTCATAAATCTATGCACCCGATCTCCAATATCGGCTACCATGGTCGGAGCATACCTAGCCAATGAATTAAAATAGAGACTATACACCCGAGCACTGATATTTCCTTAATTTAGATTCAGAAACCTGTCAGCTCGGGCCCTTCGAACCTTGGGTGGCAAATAGTGGAGAATGAAAGCATCTACAAACTCCTGCCAAATCGGAGCATCACGACCCAACCGGAGGGCTACGACGGGCACCCGGTGGTAACCCACTCGGGCACCTCTTAACATACTTTCTCATTTGCATCTAGGTGAGCCACATAGCTAAATCATATTTCCCATCCATTATTCATACTAATCCCACTGGGCAACAATACATATATATCATCATCAATAACAATGCCCATATAGGTGTACATAAGCCGACGAGACTAACAAAATGATATCCAAAATATAGGCCGACAAGGCCAAACACATCTGACCGTATACACATGTCTACGAGCCTCTAAGGAGAGTATGTCATATCATATAGCCGAGACAGGACCCCGCCATGCCCATAAATATGTACACAAAAGAATGAATACCAAAAGTTGTAGCTTCGAATGAAATGGAGCTCCGCTATGTAGTCCCTGAGTAATAAAGCTATGGATCAAGCCTATCTCCCTGGCCACCTGCGGGCATGACGCAGCGTCCACAAACAAAAGGACGTCAGTACGAAGAATGTACTGAGTATGTAAACCATGATCAACATCATTATCGAAGCATAATAAGCAACATAAGAAATAGCATAGGATGGGAGATAGTAGTATCGTCTTCATAAACACTTACTTGCTTTTCATAGGGACTTCCCATTTCTAATGCGTGATTGTGTACATACATCCATATACGTATCTGATCTCGTTTAGATTCCATATCCATATTCGTATTCGTATTCGTAATCATATTTCCATTCATACTCGTATTCATTTACATATTCATATTCATATCATATACATATCCATATCATGTACATAGCATATACGAGCATATACATTCGGCATACATACCGGCCATGGCAAGGTTCGGTGTTTCACATGCAGCCCTACCAAGGCTCGGGGTTATCCATACCCAATTGCGGTGGTGCGCGCGCTATATATATATATATATATATATATATATATATATTCTACGGCCATATAAGCTCGGGGTTTCATAGATACATATACATATATATGAAGGGTCATAAGCATCTTTGGCATCATTACTATAGTCGTTCATTACATCTATCCCTGGAGGATTCCTCATCATATAAGGAATTTAGTACAATCGTAACATATTAAGAATCATGAGCTTAGTAGCTTTTAAAGATAAAATCATTTGGAGGACATCATAGACTCGTAGAAGAATAGATATTTGGTCAAAGAACCATGCCTTATGAAAGAAGGGTTAGCCTTACATACCTTTCCGTTCAACTATTCTATCACTTGCACGTTCTCCTTCAATGCTCACGTTTCTACCTTCATTAGAGTTATATTATCATTAGAAAATCGATAGCTTAGCATACATGACTAAAGCTAGAGAAAATTGGACAGACATCTCCTTTATTTATACGACTTCCTCCATATCATATATCAACTCCCAAACATCAATAATAACATTCACAACATTATAACAATGGTCTTTATTCACCTACATTATCCTTACTTCTCAATTCACTTCCAATCATCCATATTCATGGTCACAACACACGATTACATTCATTCATGTACAATGTCTAACCCATGTTCTTAACATCATTTATAACATAACCATAATCACAACATACCAAGAATCGTGACTCGATCAAACTATTATTCAAAAATAACACTATTCCCGCATTCATGACCCGTTTTCTATATTCTTCTACAATCCAAGTGTTTCAACTTCTCAACATCTTAAACAACATGGAAATACCATAAAACTTACCTTAGATGGTGTAGGAATGACCCTTGGGTGGAAACACTTCACTTGAGCAAAACCCTAGTTTCACCTCCACTTGGATTTCTTGCCTTGGATGAACTTTAATGGGTTTCTTACACTTGATTCACTTGGTTTGATGAAGTTGTTCACTAATATCCCTTGAATTCTTGTGGGAGAAGTGTTCTATAGAGTTCTAGAGAGAAGGGGTGTGAAGAGGAATGAAATGAAATAACATTGGACCCCTTATTAATAATACTCCATCTGTCCCGACCAATTTCTACGGACCAACATACGGTCCGTATAAATTATACCGACTATATGTTTGGTCGTAGATTTGGTCCGGTGGGTATGCTAAAGCTTGGTTGATGATACGGCCAAACATCTGACTTGATATAATTTATACGACGATATGTTGGGCCGTATAATGCCCAGTTCTTCCGAACTTATTCTCGTTGACTTGTTTGATCTCCAATCCTTATGGAACCTTATTGACACTTGTTTATCACCTCATTAACAATCTAAGGGATGTTATAACTTTTCTCCAAAGCATCATTAACTTGTTACTCGTAAATCCTTTTTCCGATACCTATCGTATGCCTTGCTTTCTTGGCAAACTTTCTCCTCTAACCTTGAATGTCTTTGAAATCTTAATTAGGGTCATCAAATGTCATTCCTTTCTTATTGCAATACCGTACACTTCGTGCTCTTCGTTAGTCTATTTACTGTACATCAACGGAAATTTTTTCGAGGTGTAACACTCAGCTACCATAGTCGGGGCATACATAGCCAATGAATTAAAGTGAAGGCTGTACTCTCGGGCACTCATATTCCCTTGCTTAAGATTCAAGAATTTATCGGCTCTGGCAGGCGGACTTCGGTGGCAAATAATGACGAGAGAAAAGCTTTTACGAACTCTTGCCAAGCCGGGGGAGGCACATTTTCCCCTGCGAAGAAATCCGATTGTTGTACCATGCCGAGCTGCTACATCTGCTGACATATAAGATGCCAAATCCGACTCGGTGTCCGAAGCATGGATGATCCTCGGCGTCCTCGATAGCTCATCTATAAAGCCTTGCGGTCTTCGTCGGCACCACGATCAGAAAAATTGGAGGATTTAAACTCGCAAAATCACGAGCCCTTGCAACTGCTTCCCGCGATCACCCTGGCCGTGCTCTGTCGTTGAGCACGAGCGGCAGCATGCGCTGAAATCAATAGCTGAATAGCCTCGATCATTTTTGGCCCCGAAGCACCCGTGGAAACTGGAGGCATAGGAGAGCCGGAGTAGAGACCCATACCGTTCTTAGAATAGAGGCGGAGTATGAGAGGTATGGATGGAGCCTCATTATGGGATTCGCTATTCTTGTATTCGTTTGTAGCTTCCTTTCCATCCTCCTTTCTTGTGTGTAGCCTTGCCTTGCAGGCGGTATGACTTTTCTCTTCAAAACGTGTTTAAATCATAACGTTTAGAGAAAAGGGAATCTTATACTATATGCTACATCGCACGATCTATTGAAGAAGAAAGACGGTCATTATTCCTAAATGCTTCGTAGTCTCTTGTTTATAAGTGTGTGTGCTTCACCGCCTAAACAAGACTGCGCTATACACGGCTCGTAGACACGCCTGAAACCAGGAGGCTGGCTCGATACCACTTTTGTCATGACCCACCTAGGGCCATGGCCAGTACCGGAGGCAGCTATCGAAGCACCACTCTGCAATCTTATCTATCGTACCCAACACAGGACATATATCATTTTCAACACGAAAACTCTTCGTAGATGGTCATTAACATTTTACAAAACATATATATATATACACGTCGGCTTGCGAGGCTACCAAAAATGATATACAAAATATACCTTTGGGGTATTCATAGGGACATCTACTACTTACGCGTATGCATCTCGAGCCTCTACTAGAGTGCTTGAGACATAAGGACGGACGGACCGTCGTACCGAATATGTACACAAAAGAATGCATCGATAAGGCACTTCATCCGGAGTAGTGGAATCTTTCTGTATATCTCTGACATGGAGTGGAGTGCTCTGTATAAAATTTGAATCGGGTCTTTCCTTGTCTACCTGTGGGCATGAACATAGCGTCCATAAAAGAAAGGATGTCAGTACGAGCAATGTATTGAGTATATAAGGCATCCACAATAACATGATAAAGAGATACAAGAATGTAAGATAAAGAGATAACCTGTAATTAACTGTTACACCTCGCATTTTGCACATTTGAATAGTCCGAGATAATAGTGAGAAGTTAAGGATGAGGCTATGTTCCAAGATTATTTTAACGCATAAGTAGGTTATGAGTATTATTTATGGACATTAGTAGTATGGAAATAATGAGAAAGGCTAAGAGTAAAATGGTAATTTCACAAAGTTCAAGAAAATTCAAGAAAAGGCCATGTAGCGTGTAATATGTATAATTCAATGTGCCACATTTTAATTAATAAGGGTAATTGTGCATGTGCATGGGTGAGCTTGTAAGAGAAGACAATTGGTCTTCTTAATTAATTTTCAAGAAAAGAGAAGAAAAGTCAAGAAAAAAGAAGAAAATTCTAGAGGAAGGAGAAAAAGGAATATGAGTCCATATTGAGGGACCAAGATATAAATATGGAAAGATGATGGGAGAATTATATATATATATAGTTGGTCATCTTTTAATTAAGGAGTGGAGAAAAAGAAAGAAAGAAAGAAACAAAAAAAAAAAAAAAAAAAGAGAGACCAATTCGGCCAAGCATGGCTGAATTGGTTCTTGAAAATTGATCATGGGGAATCATTTTCTTCTTGTTTTCTACTAAATGGAAGGTCCTCTATCATATGGAGTAGTTGTTGGAAGAAGAAAACCATTTGTTTTGCAAAATCCAACTCTGGCCAGCCGTGGGGGAGAAGTGAAGGAAAGGTAAGGTTCAAACTTGTTTTTCATATGTTATACATGGTTTGTGGATGCGGTGGAGTATGGAAATGAATGAAACCTATGAAGTTATGCATGTGTTGTGTGTGGCCGTGTGTGTGATGCTATATGGAAGTAAGGAATTAATTTATTTAGCATGTATGGATTGTGTCTTATGTATGTTTGGACGTGTTGCAATATGTTGTAATGGATGAAATTCATGAAGTTGTGTGTATGTGTGTGGTGGCGAATGAGGGGCTGCCTTGGTATGGAAGGATGAATTAGATTTACTTAATATTTTGGTTGTTGCTTGTTGTGGATTTTATGTTGAAAAATAAAAAGTTTAATGATCCAAGTGGAAGTTGTAGTCGCTGCGGAGGCGGTTGGAACGTTATGTGATTGTGGTGTGATTCCTTTGTGTTGATGGAAATGAAAATGCTAACGTATGGAATCATCATTGATATAGTTGATGAAATGGAAAGAAAGAAATGTATCGTTGATGTCCTAATGTAATTGAAGGATTTCGGGTAAGAAGTTAGTCTATGGTTTGGGTTGTTTTGAATATTATAAGGATTGCTTGAAACGTTCTTAAATCATGTTTAAGTGGTCTCGGATTAATACTCGAATATGCGAGCATTGATGTTAGTTTGAAGGTATATAATTGGAAGGTTGTCGAAATATGTGGAGATGACTTGTTAATGTTAGAATATGTTTGGACATGCTATTGTTGGTTTTGTTGTTGATATTGTGGTAGAGTTGAATTCTCGGATTATTGTTAATGGATGAATTGGGCGAGCCATATTCTCGGGATAGGCGCATTTCAAATCTTTTGCCGAAAATTTGGTAGACAAGTGTTACTTGAGAACTTGCTTTTAAATGCTTAAGTTAACATTTGGTAAACATGACCAAATTGTAGATTTTGGCGGATTTACAACTTGGATTTGGAGTAGCAGAGGGAGCAGAAAGAGGTATATAAGACTTCACTTTCCTTCTTGGCATGTCTTAGATGTAGTAGGCTTGAACACGGGCCTCGGGGACAAGTCCTTTCCTAGGAATCGAGATTGAAATTAGTTACTATTCATTACGGTAAGATTGAAGTAAATGTTCATGAATGGTTGAAAGAAGGTCCAAACACTTAGAACTTGCATGATTAGGACCGTTACCACTAAAACCTCTATAAGTATTGTCATGAGAAAACGTATTATACGTAAATTATGTACGCCACCTCATTTGACCCGAGGTGGGCCCATTATTCCCGAACTCCTCCTATTGTTCCACTAGGCTTATTTCCGTACTATAGTCGGTGAAAGTTCTTGGTTATCATTAGACCATAACACAATAGTTGTTTTAACTAAACCACTTGACCCGAGCATGATGTCCCTTACTAAAAGTTTACAAATGTTTTTCAAAAACAAAATCACTTTTCTTCAAAGACCAGTTTTACAATCTTGAAAGTCCTAATGATTAAAACAACGACTATGGTTCTATGATGATAAAGATAATGCTAGATACGAGAAGAAGTATATGAAACAATGCCTTATGATCCCCATTCGTGTTTTTCGTTTATAATGTATGTTTTCTTTTAATGTTAATTTTCCGATGATAGTCTCGCCTTATGATTGTTGTTCCTTCGAGGTGAGGCGCCACGAAGCCGATGGTGGGGCCAACCCAATGGTGGGGCAAACCCAGTGGTGGGGCAAACCCAATGATGAGATGAAATTCCACATTGGTTTAGGCAAATCCCTTAGGTTTAGGCAAATCCCGCATTGGTTTAGGCAAATCCGCATTGGTTCGGGCAAATCCCGTATCGGTTAATGTTGTCACGGATGCGGGCTAATGATATTATGTGACGCGGGCGGGTTATGGATGTAAGTGTTAAGGTAAAAGTGAGCGTGCATAATTCGCCTCGAGAGGCAAGCGATCTGATCGAGATCCTTTTCCTCTTATTTCCCATGTTTTCTTATTATATGTTGTCCATGTCCGTCTATTTTATTATGTTATCTTTTATGCCTTACATACTCGGTGCGTTGCTCGTGCGCGCGCCCTTCTTGTGGGCGGCGTTCGTACGCGCGGGTACACCCGGACGGATAAGCGGCTAGGATGAAAGATGTTTTCGGCGAAGTTGACAAGCTCGTTTGCTTTCTGAGTGTCGCCGAGGTCGGCATACTACGCTATGATGTCCAGAGTCGAAGTTAGAGACTTTGCCGGACATAGTCGTGGGTTCGGGAGTCGAGTCGTACTATGATACAAGTTTTGTACGATTACATATTTTATTTGATTTAAAAGCAACGAATTTTTCGGCTTAATCTTATTATGTATACTTGAAGTAGAGATTTACTAGGAAAAAAAAAATTTAGTACGTAGTAAGAGTCGGTGGGTTCGCTCGACTCCCAGATTACGGGAGTCGGGTGCCACATCACACCCTAGCGAAATCGGGGTGTGACGATTAGCTACCTCTTAAAGGCGGGTCGTACATCCCAACTTTTTGTAATAAAAATAATATTATATCATACATATATAAAAAATTTGCTCGACCATATAGGTACGGTGTGATCATCGTTAGCCGCGTCAGGGAGGTAAGCTATCTCATGCCGCCCGCTAGTGGTGTACGCACCATGCCGTACGGACATGGTGTAATCATCATCATAGCTGCCAGCTACGCCTATCGAGTGGTAAGCGCGGCCCGACTAGGCACGGTGTAATCATACATATACATATCATAAAGCATGCATAAGAGCTCAAGTGAAAGCAATAACCCTATCGGAATGACATAAGGTCGGTAACCTCCGATTATATTATGGAACAATCATGATCGTCATGTCTCACCTTGGAGGAACTAGTAACACGAGGTGAGACTAACAACAATGAATATCATCAAGGAAAACATAGGATGAGCTCATAAACCTCATAAAGGCATTAATTCATGACTTTGGGGCCTTTAGAAATAGAATCGTTATCATTAATATCATGGAACACATCTCGTCTCTTTCTCTTAGGAATCCTCAAGAATATTTACTTTCCACATTTAGAATATAAAGAAATCGCTAAAATACGGATAAATCGTAAGGTAGGAGTCGTACCTTGGGAAGAAGGGGGCTAGTAAGTACATACCTTTACGTCTCTCTAGCTTTATCGACTAAATGCTTCCCTCAATATTCACAATTCTACATTCAAGAGAATTCGTACTAGGGTTAGATAACGGAAACATGCTTTAGGTCTCGATTAACAATCTAAGAGCTAACGAAAATTGAGGCTCTCACGTCTCGCTGTTTCAATGACTTCCTCCACATAATAAACAACTCCCAAACATGAATAACAACACCCACAAGATTATAATCAACAACTTCATCAAGCTAGACATTATTCAATCTTCAACATTCCCTATCAAAATCATTCAT
>NW_026715136.1:0-21110 GCF_029784015.1 Lycium ferocissimum | reverse complement strand
TTAAAAGGTTAATTTGCTGAAAAGAACAGATTTATGGGGCATTTATAGGCCCCCTAGGTCGGTTTCACCGACCTCCCCTTGTGGGGCGCGGAGCTTCTCTTTGTTTTTGGCAGCTTAAGGTCTGGTTACTAAAGGGTCATAACGTTTGATCCCGATATGGTGTGAGGGCCCACGACCTACCGTTGGAAAGCTATTTCAATTATCTACAACTTTCATTCTTTGTGTTTTTCCAAATTCCAAACGTATAATAGCGTTTTGGCCCCTCCAAGTCAGGTCATCCGAAAAATCTTTAAATCATCCTTTTGGAGGGCTTACACTCATTTTTGGCTTGTGGGTCCTTCTTAGGACTTGCTCAACTCCACATGCACTACCCATATATCTCTTCATATATATTTTATAAAGTCCCGACATGTGTGCCCCACCCTAACTTATGGTTACGAGGGCTATCATCGAGTGATCACGTTAACCGATTTACTTCCTACACTCTCCAAAATCCATATATATATATATATATATATATATATATATATATATATATATTCTTATGCTCATATAACATAATCTTCATCCCTAACCTTCCTCAATATTACCATACTAATAAACAACTTGTATATAAAAAAAAACTTGGGAAGTAGTCTTGCCCTTCACCTACCACGACTACCTTGAAATATCCGAATGTATAAAATACGGGATATAACAATTTTAGTCCAACTTGTCAGGGCCATATCTCCTATAATATGAAGAGTTACAGAATCCATAACCTATGTAAATTGAAGTTCAGCGAGTCTTCTTTCCAATGCACTGACAGATCGCATTTCTGTGAAGTACGGAGGAAAATACGGCCCGTACAATAAAGTACGTCCCGTAATTTTTAGGCGTATTTTGCCAAAAATTTCCAGAACTTAAATTCCCCCCCCCCCCAAAGTACGTGACACTGTTCATCACGTGCTTTAAAGTACATGATGAACAGTAACACGTACTATTCTCGAGATTTCCAGAAATTGAGGCGGTGGAATTTTTTTTTTGCCAACTTTTAAATACCCATTTCCACGACTTGGGCCTCATTTTTCACCCAAAATCAAACCCTAATTTCTCTCTAAGCTCCCCTTAATACCCATAAACACACCAAATCATTCCTAATCAAATCAAGAGAAGATCAACCTTGAAAACCTAGTTTAATTTATGGAAGTTGGGTGTTCTGGCTTTCACTTGGAGTTGTGGGGATTAAGTATTGGAGCAAGTTGTGTGAGTTGAAATTCTTTAAATACAAGGTATGTTCTTCATCTCATCTCTTATGTTAAGTGGATGTGAAGGTTTAGCAAGTCTAAAAAGTGAAAAGAGTTATGGGAAAAAGTTCAAATATGAATATTGATGATATCTTGAGTGTAAATTAACTTGAGCTATAACTGTTAACATATTATGAGTATAATCTTGTTATGAGGGGTAGTAACGATGTTGAGAAAGTGTTGTATACAAGAATACAAGGGGTTGTATTGAATTTGTTGTTATGGATTGTTTAAGGAAAGAAGTTTTGGGATGGAATTGAGTTGTTATATCCCGTATTTTTGTACGTTGGATTATTTGTAAGCTACTCGACATAAGTTCTAGGACGAGAGTATTTTGAGATATGAGACAAGGACTTTTTAATCCCGATTTTAATAATTGCACGGTTTGCTAATTAATTACAATTAGTGGAAATATTAGTGGAGATTTGGGATTAATTAACCATAATTAGATTATTAAGTGGGGATTAGTGATTAATTAATATTAATCAAGTCATAATACACTAAGTGGGCCCCACTACAACATGGCCAAATCTGTTATTAATGTTATGGATTATGTGTTAAAAATTAAAGGAAAAGCTTAAATCATGCTAGAAGCTTGTATTAATTTTATGGGCTGTTTTAGAACTTGTTGTGACGTTAGGGTAATTTCCTTGCATATAGTAGTTGATGTTGTTGTTGTGTTGTTGCTGATGTGAATCACCAAACTTGGAAGAAAGAAGCGTATAAAATATCGTATGCGAAGCGTATGTGGTTTGCTTAGTATATTTTAGATGTTCGTGAGATTATCGGGCATTGTTATGTGGTAATTAAGGGTCTGTGTTGGGTGTGTTGTTGTTCTTGTTGAATTAGAGAACTAAGTTCTTATTGAATTGAAGGGCTAAGAGTAGTTAAGGCTATTTATTGTGTTGTTGTGATTGTTGGATTATCATAAGGTCGTTTTATTTGAAGTGTCGTGGCTATAAATTATTAAGAGTAACTTGAATATGTCGTAGCTTAGTTATGTTAACGATTATGGGATGTCGTAATGTGTGGGCTGATTTGGAATGTTGTGCGGGCTGTCTCGGGACATTCTTGTACCTTGTCTTGATTAGTCTCAATATAGTACTTGAACGTGTGGTTGTTGATGTTGACTTGGTTATTATGTAGTTGGTTGAATATAAGGGAAATGCCGTCTAATCTTCTAGAAGTGAGCTACTAACGTTGGAATACGTTTTGAATCTTTCCATAGCTTAACCATAGTTCTTAACGTCTTAATATAGGTTGAGACACTACGGGCAGCATATACGTATTGTATCACGGATAAGCGTTGAAGGTATGTAAAGTGCTTTATCCCTTCTTTCTTTTGGCATGTCTTAGATATAAGTGACGTATGATATGAGCTTTGGGGTAATTCTATTCATAAGTTCCGAGTGTGATTCATGATTCTTATTCACTTCTTGATGTTAGAATTCTTAAGGTAATTGAGCTATTGCCCCTCGAGTCTTCTATACGTTGGATAGTAGTTGGTACGTAAAAGTTCCTATTCTTAAAGACTCTACAATGACTAATGTCCTTGACTTCCATAAGCTGTTTCGCATTATCTCGATACATGTTTATGATTCCCGAAGCTCTATTTGATATAGTTCATAGTGACATTCAAAGAGTACTTAATATGACCATCGCCTTGATACTCAAGTGCAAGTTTATTCTACTTATTCTGTTGAGTCTCAGATTGTCACACCCCGACCTTACTAGGGTGTGATGGGCACCCGACCCTTATTTAGGGCCGAGCGAACCCTCAGACTCTCGCCGCACACAAAATCACTCCAGACTTTTTAAATCAAATAGGATAAAATACATAGCAAAATTTTTCAGAAATATTCTTTCTCGCAGCCTTCAAATCGAACCAATTTATAATCATACGAAATTCAATATATAACATAGACCAGCATATCGGCTGATGGAGCCGCTTACAGACTGACAACCAATACCCACGACGAGCGTCTGCAAAGTCTCTAACATACATCCGGAAATCATAACAAACAACTGCGACTTGGCGAGCCTTCGAGAGAATGGAGCTTGCCATCTCTGCCGGAACACCTTCTATAATAACTTCATCGTACGGGAGTACTGCGTGGCATGAAACGCGACCCCGAGAACGAGGGGGTCGGTACGAGAAAATGTGCGAGCATGTAAGGCATGCAATACAGAAAACAGAACCATAACTGAGACAAACAAGACTAAAAGATAAGTACATTACTCAAAATACCAGACGCTTCTTTTTCAGACACAAATCGTACCTACCCGTCTCATATATCAGAAGGAGTACAGAAAGTAAACGAGTCGTCCAAAGTACCGAAATGCTTATTTTACAATCACAGATCGCATGTCCGAAGAGGTACAGAAAAATACAGAGCGCACCGGTGATGTCACACGTCAGACGGAGAGCAGAACGTACAGAATGCTCAGACGAGGTCATATATCGGACGAACTATCGAACGTACAGAACTATATCGAACATACCCGTAGTCAGAGTCAGACGTACAGAACTGTGTCGGACAGATTCGTAATCAGAGTCAGACGTACGGGAGCGTGTCGGACGGTTCGTGTCGTAGTCGGACGTACGGGCCTTACGGACGATTCGTAATCGAGTCGGACGTACGTAAGTATACCACAAATCCGTGAACGAGCGGACGTACGAGAAATATATCGGACGGATTCGTAATCAAAATCGGAAGTATGGAGCGCATAGTGCGAACCTTATCAAAATCGAGAGATGCGAAGTCGACTTACAAAATCGTCGTCGAGTGTCCGGATATCAAAATGCTTATTTTTAGACCACGGATTATGCATAACGGATCATATGTTATCATAAGAATATCTTGATAACGAGATCCCGGCCCTCCGGTGAGGGACGCGGTAACGAACCCGACCTGCTAGTACGGGACGCGGTGAATAGACGGATCATATGTCATCACGGCACCGTCCCCATATCATCGGATCATAACATCATATGCATAAACGAGCCGGCCCGCCTATGAGGGACGCGGTGAACAATGCGGTGGGAGAGCACGACAACGAGAACCTAGCCGGGACGCGGAATCGTACCGTGGAGTACGCACAAGAACATAACAGAACCTGGCCCGGGACGCAGTGAAAGATGCATTGAGTCATGCACGAGCAGAGTCGTGAGAAACCATATGCACATAAATCCAGACTCGATGAACACAGACACTTACCGATATTCGGAGGCTCAGAAACGAGTTTTGGGTTCGTCCGAGTTAGTATCAGGACGATATGAGCGTTTGAAATACAGAAACTTCTTCGGACTTTTTAAGCGATCCGAGATCGTACACGAAGAACATTAAGGCTTATAGAGCATACTCATATTGGAATACTCGGATCAGACGACTCGTATCCAAATACACATAGCGGAATATTTATATCAGACGCTCATACCAGAATACTCACGTCTGAGTTACCAAGTACTTATAACAAACTCGGAACATTAGCCAAAGGTTTTCATTTCTTATCGTACGGAAATAAGGCAAATAGAACAATATACATAGGTCTCGGGGGTTGTGGGCCCACTTCGGGTCAAATGAGGTGACGTACCTAATTTACATATTTTACACTTCATAATATCATTCGTGGTAGTTTTAAGGTAGTCGGGTCCCATTTGTTCAAGTTCTAGGTGTTTAGACAACTTTTCCAACCATTAGCAACATAATTGATTCAATTTCTTGAAAGAAAAAGGGGCAATTTCGGACGTGGATTCCGAAGAGTAGAGTTGTCCCGAGGTCCAAATTCAAGCCTAGTATATCTAGGACATGCCAAAAGAAAGAAAGGGTAAGCCTTACATACCTTATTTGCCTCTTACGCTTGTCCAAATTCAAATCCCGTTTCCTCAGGGAATCTACAATTGGTCACGTTTACCAAATATCAATTATCAAGCTTTAGGAATTCAATCTTAAACCAATACTTGTCTACAGAAATTTGGGCAGCATTTCCCACAGTAAATGCGCCATCCCCGAGAATTTCAACTCGGCCAAAAATACAACAACAAACCCGAGAATTAAACTCGGCCACAATATCAACAATTATTCCAATAAATCCAACAATTAATTCAAGACATATTCTAACATTAGTAATCTTCCTCTCTACATCGTTCATCAACATACCATTCACTACATATCTCAAGCTAATTCCCATGCTCATACATTCATTTCTAACTCAAGATCAACCAAACACCATTCAAAAGCATTTTGTATCATTCTACAACATATACAAATTTTCCACCAAGACCATAATCCATCCGAAACCTCAATTTTCAACATAACTATTCACAACACATTTTTATCTTCCAATTTCACTCACAACAACAACAATTTGCATCTTACTACATCATTCTCATAATTACATAAACTATAATGAAATCACATACTTTCCAATAACAACTTAACAACAATTTCCTCATGCCAACTAGAACCATTTAACCTTCCATTTTCATCACAAGGCTACAACAACATAATTAACATACTAAATAATTTAATTCATATTCCTCCACCACACAACATCACACGGCCACACACCCACTCACACACACCACACGGCTACATCCACAACATACCATTTCCATGATTTTCATTCATTCCACATAGTACAACATATATAATCCTCCATAACATATAAAAAATAGGAAGTCTTACCTTTCCAATTCTCCACTTGCCACAAAAGTAGTCTTCTTGCTTAAATAATTATACCATGTCGAAGAGGGCCTTGAGCTTAGTAGGAATTCAAGATGAAAGGAATTTTTGAGACCAAAGATTAAGGCTCCAAGAAATTATTTTTTTTTCTCATGGCCGAATAGGCCTTCTTGGTTTTTCTCCTCCTCAAGCTTCTTCATCTTTTTTTTTTTTAAAAGATGAAGATACTCATGCCTTATTTATCTTTCTCTTCCCACCATTTATCTATATTTATTTTTAAGTCCTTCAAGTATAAGAATATGAATACATGGCCTTATATTTTTCCTTCTCCAAACTTCTAGAAATTTCCATGTATAAAGGATAAATATTATGGCAATTTGTCCTTTTTTTTTTCTTTCTTTTTTTTCACATGGCCAATATGGCCCTTCATGAAGTTTCTTGAACACCATGTGAAATTACCATTTTGCCCCTAGCCTTCCACATTATTCCCATGATGCCACTTTGCAAATTTCCCTTTTTACCCTTAACCTTTCTCAGTATTTCCATACTAATAATGTTCATAAATTATATTCCTAACAACTCGGACGCTAAAATAACTCTTGAAAATGATCTTGTTCTTAACTTGCCACGACTTTCTCAAATTATCCAAATGTATGAAATACGGGGTATAACACAGATGATAATTTAAATTGCATATAGTTTCTCACTACTCCGCTCGTGCATACTGTTACGACATCTTTCACCGTGTCCCGGGCCGGGTATGTATTCGTGCACACGACTGCATTGTTCACCGAGTCCCTCATTAGAGGGCCGGGTACGGTATATGATGATATGATGATACGATGATATGATGATATGATGATACGATGATATGATTATGGCACCGAGTCCCATGATGGGCCGGGTATGGTATACGTGTACACAACTTTATTCACCGAGTCCCATAATAGGCTGGGTATGGTATATGATAATGATATGCATGATTTCATTTCACAAGGCACAGGTACAGTGATTTCTTGATTATCATACTTGTCTCCGGAATCTCTACTCGATTATGATTTTCCTTAATGTATTTCATGCTTTATATACTCGACATATTTCATACGACCCTTTCTTCGGGGGCTGCGTTTCATGCTTGCGTATAAATACTCGATTTGGTGATCCTCGGACTTAGGACTTCTACTCGCCCTATCTTGGAGTGCTCCGTTGTTCCGAGCCTAGACTTTTGGCACGGATCTTTTGATATATGTATATGTTTATCCAGGGGTACGGCGGGGCCCTGTCCCGTCATATGTCATTGTTGATACTCTTAGAGGTCTGTAGACATATGTGTGGGTTGTATATAGATGTTGTTCAGCTGTGTCGATATGACTTATTTTGGGACGTTCCCGTACGTAGTGGCAGCCTTGTCGGCTTGTTTATATATATATATTTTGGGATGTTGTATGTAGTGGCAGCCTTGTCGGCTTGCGTATATGTTTGGGGATGTTCCCGTACGTTGTGACAGCCTTGTCCGCTCGTGCATTATGATATCTTTTGATTAGTTGTAACTCCTCAGGAGACAGGTTACCATGATATATGTATGTGACGTTTTGAGATGACGTATGTTTTCACAAAGTTTCTATATGATGTTCAAATTTTCTTCGGCTTGATTATGTCTAATAGATATGTATACGAGTGTACGGTTCGGGCACTAATCACGGCCTACGGGGTTGGGTCGTGACATGAGTATAATTTGAATATAATCTTTTGATTATGGAATTGTTGATATTGTGATCTTGGGAGTTGTTTATCATATGGAGGAAGTCGTTGGAACAAAGGAAATACTGCCCAATTTTCGTTAGCTCATTTATTAATTTAGTTTGACCATATGAGCGTTTCAAAGACTTACTTTTAGTGTGAATCATCTTGACTGTAGAATCGTGAGCTTGGAGGGGAAGCGGTTAGTCGATAAAGTTAAAGAGACGCAAAGGTATGTAAGGCTAGTCCCCCTTTCTTTCAAAAGGCATGACTCGTTTATTACTATCTCTATTTACGATTTCCATGACTTTCCTTCATTCCAAAAGTTACAAGTCTATGATTATTGAGAGTCTTCTTATGAGCCAGAGATGGGATATGTTCTATGATAATGATGATGATCCCATAGTTGTTAAACTACATACGACACTCATAATGCTCCTAAGTCCAGAAACACTAGAGGTTCACAATTTCCATGATTCTTGCGATATAATCGATAATGATCCTTATGATGGTAATTCTTACGTTATGACTCCACACACGATTTTCATATTGCCCTTACTCCTAAAATGTTAGATTTCCATGACTCTTAAGGCCATCATGATGAAGTTGATGAGTGTTCTTCATGACAATGATTGCGATGATAATTCCCCTCCTAGAGATACCCAGAGCCTAAAGTTTTAAATGTCCTCGTGTATATAAGTTTTGACTATATTCATGATAGTTGGCCCCGTCTTATACTATTGTTTCTTCAAAAGTGAGACTTGATAGTGATGATGATCATGATAGTGATAATGAAGTGAGATAGAATAACGATGATGAACATGATGATGATTTCAATTCTAGAAAGGCCCAAGGTTTAAAGTTCTTAACGTTCTCATGATATCATTGAGCATGCCGCAAGATAGTATTAATTGTTATTGATTTCATCTTATGCGATTGTTCCTTCAAGGTGATATAGAGGCGTAATCCCCGTATTGCGAATTCATCTAAGATGTCTACAATTTCCTACTCCTAAGAAAAGCTAGAATTTATGACTTCCAAGACTCTTAAGATAATGGTGATAAAATACTTCCGTAGTGATGGCAATGATGATGATGAGATATACCGAGCCTTGTTATGGCCGGGTACGGATGACTTGTATACGGATACTGTCGAGCCAATATGGCCGAATACGGATACTGTCGAGCCAATATGGCCGAATATGAATACTGTCGAGCCAATATGGCCGAATAAGGATACTGTCGAGTCACCATGTGGCCGAATACGGATACTTTCTAATGTGTAAGAGTGGATACGGTATCGTTACATGTAGATGCATGTGCATTCCACGATTCCTGAGGAAGGTAAAGTAAGTATGACGAACACCTCAAAAAGGTATACTTGGGTTTTTATTTCATGTTACCCTTCACGTTTTATTTGTGTTACTACTCATGCCTCACATACTCAGTACATATTTCGTACTGACGTCCTTTTTCTTTGGACGCTGTGTTCATGCCCACAGGTAGACAGGGAGGTGATCCAGATTCGTAGGAGCTATCAGCAAACTTTGTGAGAGCACTCCATTGTTCCGGAGGTGCCATTGATTATTATTTTTTGTATATATATCTTGGGCACGACGGGGTCATGTCCCATCCATATGTCTAGTACTCTAGTAGAGGCTCGTAGATACGTATGTGTGGGTAGTATGGTCTCACGATTTCCCATTTGTAGATATGTATGTATTATTTTTGATAGCCAAAGGGCTTATGTATATAAAGGTAATTATGTTTCAAGTGAAAAATAGTTTCCCTATGAATAGAACTATGAGATTAATGAATGAACGCAGGATGAATATGATGAATAGTAGAATGAGCGGTGCTCGGTGATTAGCCCCGGGTATCCGTCATGGCCCCTAGTCGGGTCGTGACACATACGCTCAAGATCCTCTCCGTGTAGGGAAGAAGTCCTGGGCAAATTCGCAGTGTCCGCAGCAGGTTCCCTACCGGACAGATCATCATCGAGCGAAATGACATCGCCAGAAATTCTGATCGGGCTCTCTAACGGCTGTTGGAAGGAAACCTCGGATAATCGTTGAGGGAGGGTTATACACTGCATCTCCATGCTGGTCATAGTAGGATTGGCCGCGGGCGGTGCAGTTTGATGCACTCGAACGGCGATCATGAAATCCTCATCATCGTTCGGTGCGTCTTTCAATGTCCGCAAGGGCTCACTTTGAGCCGTGGCTGATTTCTTTCTCTTTAGGCCCTTGGAAGACGAGGGCTGGAAAGATCTGCTCCATTTCCTACTAGGAGCTACCTCGGCTACAAGCTGCTCGGTATCAGTCGGGTCGAACATTGAGCTTCCCCTCGGAGATGGGGGCAGAGGATCCCTCAGTTGGGTCTTGTCCCGTTTTAAACCTGCGGATGTAATGAAGTTAAAAAAAAAAAAAAAAAGAGGTGAAACGAAGGGAAGAAGCCGAATAAAACTCACCATGATTTTTTACCTCCCATTTGTCCTTCGACAAATGGCCCCAGCATCGTAGCTCGTGGGGGTATTAGGCCATGAGTCTTTCGAGCTAGTCCTCGAGGTCGTCAATGACACGAGGGATCCATTTTTTTGCTGCAAAGCGAAATGAACACATAAAAATTCAACATAAAAATGAACCGAAGAAATATTGAGCATCAAGATTGCTTAAGTCGTTTGTTCCACTTCTCGGGGAAGGGACGATGGCTCGGAGGAATAATCTCCTCGATCTTGACATGGACATACCGTGCCAACCACCCCCGATCCTTATCATCCACACTGGAAAGAATAGGATACTTTCCATGCTTTAGCAGCTTCACTATTCCCCCACGAAAGATGTAGAGTGAGTAAAGCCTGATTAGATGATCAAGTGTGAATACTGTATTGACCTCGTTGGCCAAATACCGAATGCATGTAACTACATGCCAAACATTCGGTCCAATTTGTCTGAGGCATAATTGGTATGTCCGGCACATATCCAGAATGACCCGTCAATTGCTAGGTTCAGATTATACGTGAAAGGAAAGGTATACACACTTGAATATCCCTCCACGAATGTGGTCATGTCCTCATTAGGGCCTGGATCACGATCTCCGAAGGGTCGTACCTCCACTCGCCAGTAGATGGTGGCACCGGACTGACGTTCCAGCCGCATTCATCTCGAACTTATGGTAAAATTGCCTTGGTTATAGCCGAAGGATAACATCGGACGTCATAACATCGGTCCGCATTGTCTCCCCTTGGGGGCTTTTCCGAAGAAAACTCCGAATCGAAGTTATATGCCGATGGCATTGCATCCTATCCCCGAGGTTCATAGGGGACCACCTCAGTATCTGTACCGGCAGCGGTACCGCTGGCACGAGGGGAGTCGCCCGGAGTATTTTCCCGTGACGAATGCCTAGAACTTGAGGCCATATTAGCTTTGGAGTGAGTATGGGCGTTAAACCAAACGAACGAGAACGTAAAAAAGGGGAAGAACAAACAAGAAGAAAATGAAGATCAAGAGGCAGTTTCTAGGATTTTTTTAAGAACTGGAGCTTGTTTTTGAGATTTGAGGGTCGAATCAAGGATTTGATTATTGGAAAGGTGAGAGTTTTGATCTGAGTTTTGAGATCAAAGTTTAGGAGATGAAAATGAAGGAAAGAAAGACGAGCCAAGTATATATATAGTGGGAGAAAAAATTCTTCCCATTCGTCGCCTTTCACCCGACCAGTCACGGATCGACACGTGCCACGAAGCAGCCAATCGGGAACTGACACGTCCTTCGTGTCAGTGAAGTGACATGGTAAGATGTTTGGGTTTCCCACGCATTCCCGATGAGCTGCATTTGAGTCTATCTTCTCCGAAATAAAATTAAGTTCGGAAATAGTAAAATTGAGACCCTCGAAAGAAAACAACAATTGAATTTGTACGCGGTTTAAAGGATCTGTGACCAAGCTTATTAACGAAAGTAAAATTAACGAGCAAACAATCTAGAATAAACGGTAAATGATAGCCGGTGTGGAACGGCGGGTCCGAAGGGGATAAGCTCCTTGTTCGGACGGTGTCTAATGGGTCCGATTGGGAGTAATTCCTTCCTCGGACTTCTTAAATGAAGAGCAATTTACGACCAACGGGATTATAAACTGACTTAAATGAAGATGAGCCTTTTTGTTGTTTAGAGAATAACAAATGAAATACAATTGATATCAATTTGGTCTAATCCAGTTTGTGTTTTCAAAAGGCACGTACATGTATTTGTCACACCCTAACTTATTAGGGTGTGATGGGCACCCGACCCTTACTTAGGGCCGAGCGAAGCCGCTGACTCTCGTAATACTCACAATCATACTGGGCCCTTAAATCATGACATGAAAGCGTAATGAAAGTTTTTTTTTTTTAAAAAAAAACAACATACTTTCAGACCTTCTCAAATCAGATAAAATTCGTAATCATAACAAATCTGTAACATAATGCATAATAATATATCGGCTTACATAGCCGCTTACAAAACTAACATATCATACACTCGACTCTGTCTGCAAAGTCTCTAACATAACCCAAGTTATCACAACTTTAACACTCTGACTCGGCAGCACTCCGAGAGAAAATGGAGCTCGCCAATCCGGCTAGAACATCTTCTGCTAATATCCTCTACTCTTCTGTGTACACCTGCGTGGCATGAAACGCAACCCCCGAAGAAAGGGGGTCAGTACGGAATATGTACTGAGCATGTAAAGCATGGAATACAGAAAACGAGATCATAACCGAAGTAAGGAGTACAGAAAGTGAGCATAATAACTAGAATACCAAAGTGCTTGCATCTGAAACACAAATCGTACATCAGAGGTACAGAAGACAAATATAATAATCAAAATGCCAAAATGCTTACTCCTGAAATACGAATCATGCATATCAATGTCATGTATCATATCCGGCCCATAATGGGACTGAGGGACATAAGTAAATGATCATCATATACATACCATAACACATCATAACATCATAACCTATCATATGAGATGACATTAACCGATGTGGGATTCGCCTAAACCAATGTGGGATTCGCCTAAGGCAGCCTTACACTCACCCCCCCCCCCCTTTGGGACTCGGCCGTGCCTCGCCGAGGTTTGCCCACCACCGGGTTTGCCCACCATTGGGTTTTCCCCACCACGTCTCGATACAGGCCGATCATACTCCAGAATACATATATATAACATATAACGTGTCCCGGCCCTCCAGTGAGGGACTCGGTAAATAAGATCATCATATAATCATCTCATCATCATATATATACCGTACCCGGCCCTCTAGTGAGGGACTCGGTGAACAGAATCATCATATCATCATGTTATCATATTATCATATCACATCATACTTCGTATCCCATCATACTTCAGAATATAGCATAGTGCGCACGATAACATACCGGCCCGGGACTCGGCGAAAGATGTAACAACAGAATGCACGAGCAGAATCGCGAGAAACTATATGCAGTTTAAAATATTTTCAAGACTCATTAGGATAATCAAAACGAACCATCATTTACAAACCAAGACAATAGTCAAATCAAGTTTTCTCCGAACGTCACTCGGGAACAGATCAAATAGAACTTTAGAAATCATAGTTACGTATCAAATCATATGCATGAAAATCTTCATTTCAGACTTAACAGATAAGTAAGTAACCATACTCGGTGGTCGGAATGATAGCCACATTAAGTTCTTTCAAAAATAGGTCGTTGGAACCAAACATAGAAAAGTCTCGGGAGCCCTTTACAGCATCAAACCAATCCGAGCCCGCCTATGAAAATCAAAGTCATTATACGTTATAGGATCATTTGCGAACATATCAAAGCAATCCGTGTTATATCCCGCATTTTGAACGTTGGAATATTTGTAAGTTGGTTGCGACGAGTTATGGACGAGGCTATTTTCCGACTTTGTTGTAAGGCATAAGTCGCTTATGATTTCATTGGATGGAGATATTAAGGAAAATTTGGGATTAAAAGTGAAATTATGAAAACTAATATTTCATAAAATATGGGGCCAAAAGTGAAGTTTTAGAAACTTGGAATTTCATGAAAAAAAATAGCATATGGCCGTGCACATGACATGTGGGCCATAGGGCACATGTATTAATTATATATGTGTGTATAAGATGATAATTAAATCATCTTCATCATTTGTTGCCTTAGAAAGTTCAAGAAAAATGGAGAAAGAAAGAGAAGGGCAATCGGCCAAGGGCTGGCCGAAATTGCCTCCAAGATTTTGATCATGAAAAATTCTTTTCTCCTAGCTTTCCTACTAAGTGAAAGGCCCTCGTTAACGTGGAGTGGTTGTTGGAACAAGAAAACCGCTCGTTGTCGCAATTCATCAACCTTGGCCGTGTGGAGAACATGAATGGAGAAGGTAAGACTTAATCATCTTTACATGTTTAATAGGTGTTTGTGCATGTTGTGATATGTAGAAATGGATGAAAATCATGAAACATGATATGTTGATGTTGTACCGTGAGCATGGATATGGCCGTGCATGTGTGGTATTGAGTAAGTGAAGAACTAATTTTATGTAGCATGTTTAGATTGTGGTGTTGTGGATTGTGTGATGCAAATGGAAGTTTAATGGTTCAATTGAAGTTAAAGTTGTATGTGGGCTGATTTTGGAAATCAGTGTGAATCAAATATAATTTCTTGAAATTATGTGAATGATGTTATTAACATGTGGATTGTTGGTGTAGCTGATGAATTTGGAAGAAAAGAAATGTGTTGTTGATGTTTTCTTGAACTTAGAGGATTTCGGGTGGAGTAGTACATTGTTTGAATTGTTTTGAATATTTTGCGTATTGTTCAAAGCGTTCTTGAATCTTGATTGAATGAATTTGGAGTAGTATTAGAACATGCGAGCATCGATATTGGCTTGAATGTTTGTGGTTGGAATGAATGTAAATGGAATAATATGGGATTATATAGTAAAGGGGGTTGCTAATGTTAGAATACGTTTAGAATTGATTATTGATGTTGCTAGTATGTTATTGGTATGGTTTTTGATGAATTTGGTAAAGTTGAATTCTCGGGGTGTTGCGATTTACAGTGAAATGCGCCCAAATTTCAGAGAAAAAAGTAATGGCTTGGAATTGGATTCTTCGATGCCTTGACTAATATTCGGTATCTATTGGCGTTGTGTAGACCTTGAGAGTCGAGACTCGAGTTGGATTAGCTTAGGAAGTACGATCGAGGTATGTAAAGCTCAACCTTTCTTTCTTTTGGCATGTCTTAGTTGAAACGTAAGTTATGGCATGCACCCCGAGGTAACTCTATTCCTGCGACCCGAGCATGTTTATGAACCTTATTTGTTTCTTGATATCCGTATTCTTAATGTAATCGAATTATGGTTCTTATGTCTTTTGCATGATTAAATTTTAAAAGTTGCATAAAAGTTTTGTTTTCAAAAGAGTTTTGTTCCTAAACAACTCCGAAACTACGAACGTCCGTAACTTTCACAGAAAGGCTCGGATCGCTTCGATTTGTTCGTAGAAAGTTCTAAAGTGAATAAAGTTTGTAACTTTCCGAGGCGGACTCGGATCGGTTTGGCGTCTGACTATGACCCTTATGGTTTGAATATGACTATGACTCTTATGGTTTTGTTAATACATTTATGATGTATGTTATGTTTTCAAATAACGTCCGAAAGATATTTGATATTACTATTGTCCGACTTTCAAATGACATTCCGTTTAGACTACTTCATTGAGTCTTTGAAATGTTTTATTTGCATTTGGTTTCTCACTACTCTGCTCGTGCATGCCTCAATGCATCTTTCACCGAGTCCCGGGCCGGGTACGTATTCGTGCAACTTCCCCCGCATTGTTCACCGAGTCCCTCACTGAGGGCCGGGTACGCTATATATATATATATATATATATGATATGATGATGTGATGAGATGGGGATGGCGGCGAATGGCATACCGAGTCCCTTGCTAGCGGGGCCGGGACACGCTATTCACCGAGTCCCTCACTAGAGGGCCGGATATATATATATATATATATATATATATATATATATATATATATATATATATATATATATATATATATATATATGTATATCTGCATGCATGCACGATTATGATATGGTTTTACTCACCGAGTCCCTCACTAGAGGGCCGGGTACGGTATATATGTACGATGATATGATCTTACTTACCGATATATGTATAGGCATGATATATGTTTTCAAAGGCAAGTCTTATGATTTTCTGTACTCTTTACATTATGATCCCGCTTACTACATTTCATATGCTTTACATACTAAGACATATTCCGTACCGACCCCTTTCTGGGGGGGTGCGTTTCATGCGCGCGGTACACCCGGATACAGTGAAGATATTAATAGAAGATGTTCCAGCGGGATTGGCGAGCTCCATTTCCTCTGGAGTGCTGCCGAGTCAGAGTATTATGTTACGACAGTTTGTTCTATGTTAGAGACTTTGCAGACAGTGTCGTGGGTATAAGATGTCGGTTATGTAAGCGGCTATGTAAGCCGATGTGCTATTACGCATTGTATTATAAGTTCTATATGTTTCTATATGTTACAGATTTTCTTTGGTTCGAGAAAGGTAAAAAGCATATTATTCTTCGAAAAACTTTCGTTATGTATTTGTGCCATGATTTGAAAGCCAGCGTGATTATGAGTATTATGTGAGTCAGCGGGTTCGCTCGGCCCCAAATAAGGGTCGGTGCCCATCACGCCACTAACGAGAATTAGGGTGTGACAAATTGGTATCGGAGCGGTTCGTCTAGGGGTTGTACGCAAAGTCGTGTCCCGGTAGAGTCTTGTTTATGGTGTGAAGCGCGCCACATTTATAAACGAGGCTACGGGGCATCTAGGATGGTTGCTCTTCTTTGACATCTTAGATCGTGCCGTGAGGAGGCAAGTTATAGGAAATGAGATCCCGACACCGACCTTTGACTTCGGCGAGAAAATGGCATCGACGGAAGAAAGCGATTAACGATATTGGAGGCTACGAAGTACGCGGATAAGCAAAGGTATGCAAGACATATGTCGGGTAAGATATCGAAGTATGATTGAAATACACGTTGAAGACCGAAAGGAAAGTAAACAAGAAAGTGTAACAGAGATGTCGATTGAGTTGGGCATACGAGGTATGTTCATTATTGTTGTACTGTTGATGATATTGGGAGCCCCGTGTGTTGGCGTGATATGATACGATATGCATATATATGTTGGCCCCGCGAGGCATTGTTGGTATTCCTTGTGTACGGGTTTTGAGATGGTAATAATTACGGAGGAAACTCGCCGAAATTTTTCCGAAATAAAGAGAATGAAGTATAGGTTTGTGGTATGTCTGGAAAGGTCGAGCCAATAGTAATGATAAAAATTTGACTAAGTTACGAGTATGGCCGACACCGAGAAAGAAGTTAATTGTTGAATTGAGCATAATAGTAATTAGAAGTTCGATATCGACATGGTGAAAAGAATTTGGAAAGGGCTTGTAATCCTAAAAGACGATCCCAAAAAGGGCTGGTAGGTTGTGACAGAGTGTTATTTAAGGTACTGACCGAATGGACAAGCAGGAGCGAATTACGACGAGCCTGTAGCTAAGAGAAGTAATAGTATGATTAAAACAAGAGTATAGAGGAAAAGAATTATGATGGATATAAATGTATCGACAAAGCCGAGCTTCTTGCGAAACGATAAGGATAAAGTTGATCGGAAAAGATAAAAGGGGTAAGAAGTGTTACATTACTGGACTGATTACGAACAAGATATGACGCGAATGTAATGAGGATTGTCACGAAATTAAGTAGAGCCTAATGAGAAAGTGGCCAAAGCCATGATGTGATCTATGTGGCTAGAATGTGAAGACAAGTGTGAAACGGAAAGACGAGTTATAGAACGAATAAGGAAGGCTTATCAGTTCTGTAAGAAAAGTTTAGAATAAGGGTTGCACAGTAACGGAAGTGATAGCGAGCGCAAGAAAAGAAAGGATAATTGGAAAAAGGGAAATAGCGAGAAAGCGAGACAACGATAGTAATAGACCATGACACGTGTAGTAAGGATACAGGTGCTAGGAGTGACGGGACGGTGAAAGACTCGGTTACAGGAAGGATGAAGAACGAGGCAAAATGAGAACAGAATCTAAAGGCCGATAACCAAGTATTTATAAGTAACGGCGATCGAGGTGTATTCCTTACCGTTGGGAATTTGGAAGTCTAAGACGAAAATGTAGTCATATCTAGAGGTAAAGAGGGAATGTCGAGGAGTGGAAAGGGTTAAAACAGAAATGGTGGAGCAGGGAAAGTAAGAGACCCTTCTAAATCGAAGGGAAACGCGTTATGAAAACGTTTCGAAATCCGTTAAGACTTCGACTTACTCCAGAATACGTGACAAAGGTGATGCGGTAGGATGGACGCGATTATATTTGCATTAAAGCATCGTATTCCATCGGAGTTCCAAAGTTAAGCGTGCTGAAGCGAGAGAAATTCTAGGATGGGTGACCCCCTGGGAAGTTTTCTGAAAGTTCTATAAATTCAGACGCAAGAAGTAAATGAGAAGCTAGAGTGACTTAAGGACAAATTAAGAGTCTGAAGAGTGGGCAGGAACCTTAAGAGGTCGTGCAGAACGGGGCGAATTAGACCGATAAAGAGGAAAAAGGTACATCGCAGCTCTGGAATTAGGGTGAGTTGGAATAGTGTTTGAAGATACCTTGTAAGCAAGATAGTAGAGAGTATATGTGTACATAGGTATGCATAAGATATCCTGTACATGGCTAGATCAAAGGACATGTGTATTCCGGCGACCAACGTGGCGTTATATGGAAGACATTAATTGGGCAAGGTAACGAAGTTCAAGTGAGAAGAAAAATATAAATGGCACGAATGTTATAAGGCAAGTGGAGGTTGTTTTCATCACAGGTTAAACTCGGAAAGTCCTAACATAATGATATTCGGAAAAGAAAGAAAGTGCGTAAACGAACGGCAACGGGAACCAAAATGTCGGAATAAAAGCGCCGCCTAATTAAGATTGGAAATACGGATGTAGGGCGGAGTATAATCAGGTAATGCATAAGTACACTCCTAAAGGGGGGAAGCGAGGGAGAGAGATGTAAGTGTAAGACGAAGACAATCAACACTACAATGTCCTGGATACGGATGCTTGGGCCGTAGGTAAAGTTCTTTGCGGAGACAAGTTGGTAAGATCCAAAGGTCAGCGGCAAAAGGGTAGAAGTCAGGATAATAATCGAGATGGCGCTGAGGAGTAATTGTAGATATCCGGAATAATACGATATTTGGAAGTGGAGACTTAAAGGGGGAATCCGACAAAGGAAAGTAACGAGTAGCTTACGGAGACATTGTGAAAGGTAGTAGGGCTATACGGGATTAAGGGCCAAGATGTTGGCTATAGAGGTGTTTGCTAACATTACCGCCACTTGCAAGTAATAAAGAAGAGGGAATAGGAAACCCTTTATGGTAGGAAGTAAGGGAGTCAAGAGCGATTAAAGGAAGAGAAAGGAATATGACGAGATAGGCTACCAGCGAATGTTAGTACGAAAAGAATATGTGAAGTAGCACGAATCAAGAGAAGGACAGACCGTGGCTAAGAGTGAACATGCCTTATACAAGTCGTACAAGGACGGTTATGTTACTTATGAGTATTGTATGCTAGGGTTAAGACCAAGCAAATACTTAGTGAGAAAGTTTGGATTCAGTAATAGCAACATGGTTACAAGAATTGTAGGTGCATTAAGGAAAGATGTTAGGATGGTTTGAGATAAATTACCGAGGTGGAACTAGTACTGAGAACGAACAGGACATGCTTATGGTTGAACCAAAAATGTATTACGATGCTGGTGGTAGGAGAAGTGAGGCAAAGATAAAGTGAAACATAAGGATTAGTGAAGCTACGTTGAGGCGGTTCTTAGAATAATTTGACCCCCTTCGTACATTCGGGTAAAGATTGCAACATCACGTGTGACAGGAAAGGGTAGAGCAAGATCTGAGCAAAGGGACGATAGAAGAGTTCGGATTAAAAATAAGGTAATGACATGAGACAATATGCTGAAAATGTAACGAGATGAGTAAAGAAAGATTGTACGACGATTTAAGCAAGTGATCAGAACTAGTTGGCCACAAAAAAAAGGAGGGTGAATTTATACGCCAACTTCTTTCAGAATTGTATCAACCGATAATGGTTAAAGTAGGGAACGGCTATTAGTAGCTCAGAACTGACAGAAATCATATGATGACAATCTGTATCGACACTTCGAATTCTAGACTGGCGAATGGGTATGCTTGAAGATATCATCCGTGAAGAACGTAATCAGATTCGACAAGAAGGAAGAGCTTAACCCGAGATACATCGAACCTTATTACACTAATTGTAAGGCAAGAAGGCTGCGTGCTAAAGACGTAGCTTCCGTTAAGGCACCGTGGCGAAATGATAACAGAAAGGAAATGACTTGCGAACTTGAGAAGGAGATGAAAGAGAAATATGATTGGTAGAAGAGACTGCATGTTATGGTAATAAAGGAAACCCCCCTCCAAGATCCTTATAAGACCCTATGAGACTAGTTGAACATTCGAGGACGAATGTTCTAAAGGGGGGAAGGATGTTATATCCCACATTTTGAACGTTAGAACATTTGTAAGTTGGTTGCGACGAGTTATGGACGAGGCTATTTTCCGACTTTGTTGTAAGGCATAAGTCACTTATGATTTCATTGGATGGAGATATTAAGGAAAATTTGGGATTAAAAGTGAAATTATGGAAACTAATATTTCATGAAATATGGGGCCAAAAGTGAAGTTTTAGAAACTTGGAATTTCATGAAAAAAATAGCATATGGCCGTGCACATGACATGTGGGCCATAGGGCACATGTATTAATTATATATGTGTGTATAAGATGATAATTAAATCATCTTCATCATTTGTTGCCTTAGAAAGTTCAAGAAAATGGAGAAAGAAAGAGAAGGGCAATCGGCCAAGGGCTGGCCGAAATTGCCTCCAAGCTTTTGATCATGAAAAATTCTTTTCTCCTAGCTTTCCTACTAATTGAAAGGCCCTCGTTAACGTGGAGTAGTTGTTGGAACAAGAAAATCGCTCGTTGTCGCAATTCATCAACCTTGGCCGTGTGGAGAACATGAATGGAGAAGGTAAGACTTTGTCACGACCCAACCCCGTAGGCCATGACTAGTGCCCGAGCTGGACACTCGTATACACTTGTTATCTATAGTCATACACTGCTAGCATGCACGAGCTGATATAAGTATAAGGGCAAAACATATGCAAGTCGAAGCTACTTATTTTCCGAAGAGCTACAGCCTATAACAGTTAATATCGCACCAAAGCCGGCAAGGCGGTCATATATATATAGGGGACATCCCAACAAAACC
>NW_026715135.1:0-41283 GCF_029784015.1 Lycium ferocissimum | reverse complement strand
CATGTTTGAGTGATAAATCAACGCATATAGTTATAACCTGGTGTTTATCCTATCACATATACAATCAGTGCACTACTCCATTTCTTAGTTTCTCTATCATAATCCTCTTTTTTCTAGTTGCACAGTTCCCGTTCCATTGATAATTTCTGGTGGAATATATTCAAGAGTCATATCATTAGCAGCACTTCGATTTCCAGCAAAGATTTTAGCCCAAGGTTTGGTTTTGTTACCTTATCTGCTGCACATGGCTCTGGAACAGTAGTATGCTCTTGTCACTGATCCATTCCTTGCACAGAAACCGATGTTGAAGTCAGCATGGTGACTATCGGGTTCGATGGAGGCATTTCCGCTAGCTGGAGTGACCTCGCAACACCAGCGGTACTAGGCAATTTCGCTACTTCACTCAATGCCGCCTTCATACCACTTGAAGACCCAAGATCCACCGACTGATTTTGTAGCAGTGGAGGAGGTAGGGTTTCGCCTGTCTTCAATTCTCCACCTCATTCGGACCCGAGCTACCCAGTTCAGGTTGATCCTTCCTTGGGTGTCCTCGCCCTTTTCTTTGCCCTTTGGCCATCACCAGACACAGTGGCGGAAGTTAGAATAACATACGCCTGGTGAGGAGAGAGAAGGTCCTTTTAATTCGTGTATGGGTAATTATTTCCCTAATTATTGGAACTAAACTTCGGGATTTTTATTAGAACTTCAGGACAATGTTAAAAAAGTTTAACTGTATAAATTTGAATTTCAAGACACAATCTTGAAATCTCATATATTATTTAAGAAATTTATATCAGGAGGTTCGCTATGTTTTCAAGGAATTGTAAGTAGTATTGTGCATTCCTTTAGGCATATGATATTCTTGAATTCTTAATGTAGGAAGTCATGTCACAAGCCTTGTATTTCTTAGCAAAAATGTTCTCTAGATTTTTTTGGTAAATAGAGAGTTGTGATACGGCTGCTTGCCGGCACTTAAATTGAAATTAAAGGTAATTTGGACTACAACATTTTCGTGCTTTTATTGCTGGGTCATTCACACAAATGCTCGTGTTTCGGGGTGGTCTTTAATTTTTATCCTTCAAATTTGTAGTTTTTAATTTTTATCCTTCAACACTTCTAGCGTGATATAACTTTAGATTTCGCTAGGTAAAGTTTACATTTTGAATGACATATGTATCAAAACATCCCACAAGTTATGTGGACACAGCAAAACGTTCAAAGACTCAGCATAATCTGAAAACACTACAAAACTTATGCTGCATAACTTAATTCCTACAAAACTTGTGTCGAGCGAGGCAAAATTTCAGTTTTTGAAGATAAATATTACAGAACTTATGCCGAGAGACACAAATCTGAATATTTTTATTAAATGAGTAGCAGACACAAAAAACAAACACTACATATATGAGGTGCAAAATTTAAAGACCAGTGTTTGAAGGGCAATTGGTGAAGAAGCTTCTTTATTGCTTGTATGTACTACGCTCATGGACATTGCAATAACCTATCATTTTTTATGCGCGAATTGCCCTTCAAATGCACTGGTCTTTAGTTTTTGCCCTTCGGCTAAAAACTCATGAACCTCGAATTCGAACTCCCGCTCAGTCAAAAATTTATAAAAAAAAAAAAAAAAGTCGAGTGAGAGTTTTGGATTCATGCCTGAAGGTAAACTCTATATTATACCTTAAGCCAAACTCTGCATTATAAGATAGCAAACTCTGCCTTAAAGGGAGAGTTTTGCAGGCAAATTCTGCCTTGCGGTTTTTTTTTTTTTTTTAAATTTTTGACTGAGCAATAGTTCAAATCCAAAATCTATAAATTTTTAGGTGAAGACCAAAAATTAAAGACCACCCCCAAATAAGGACAACCGTGCAAATTCCCATAACCTATCAGCCTCGTTGTCTTATTTCAAGTGACATATACTACTTTTTAAAAAAATACTTTCAAATTGAAAATTATTTAAATTTGGCATCGCAATTCTATCCAACATGTTTTTTTAAACCAGCATGTTACATAATTCATTGATTTATCCGAAAAGGGCCAAAAATACCCTTAACGTATGGAAAATGGCTCACAAATATCCTTCATCCACCTATTGGTCCAAAAATACCCTAACCTATTTTTTTGGGTCAAGAATACCCTTAAACTAATACCCTAAACTTGAATTTAAAAAAAGTCACGTGGCTTATTATGATAGGCCCCTTATGTTACTTAGTTTAAAAAGTTAACCCACTCCTTTTAAATCTACACCTGCTAACCCGTTTAATCTTAACCCTTTTTTAATCTAAATCCAGATTATATGCATCACGCGAATTAATTTATCTTCACAAGACCACCAAGTCCGTTAAACTACAAATATCAAATTAGGGCAATGACCATTAAATTGGACAATAATACACTGAGAACAACAAATAACAGGAGCCATGCATCTAGTCTAGTATAAAATTAAATAGTTCTGAAGCATAAAGTGGAACATAACATATTATACCTAACTCATTAAGAATCAGAGAAAAAAGAACTATTTGGGAATGACATTTAACCAGCTAGTTCCTTCTGCCTACTTCCTCTGTTAATTCTAGCGTCAATGACCCTTGAAGATGCTGGAGAAATTGCGATTTATTGGAAATGGAGGCACCTTAGCATAAACTTGTGCTACTGGGAATTACTAAATTGTTAGTTTCTCTACACTTTTGGAAATGAACACAATCTCATGATCAATCGTGTTAAGGTTTGACAAAATCAATGGGGTTTAAAAGTGGGTGTTTACTTCTTAAATTAAATAATATGTGGCCAACTTTTTTAAATTGAAATAACTCATCAAGTTTAAGGTGTTAGTTTCAGGGGTATTCTTAAGCCAAAAAAATAGGTTAAAGGTATTTTTAGACCAATAGGTGGATGAAGGGTATTTGTGAGCCATTTCCCATACATTAAGGGTATTTTTGGACCTTTTCCGCTGATTTATTAAGAAAGAAAAAATAAAAAGATATGTAAAGCTACTTTGTATAAACTTAATTTTATGTATCAAAAGCTTATTTTTTGAATTTTATATCCGATCAAATACGTGTCGTTAGAGGTGGCAAATGGGCGCGTTGTACTGAATTTGGGTGGACCAAATTGGGTTGCGTTAATAAATACTTGGGCTGTAATGGGCTAAAAAGCGCGTGAAAATCCAGTCCGCCCAATTTTTACTAAATTTTAATTGCTTTATTTGTCTTTTTATAATTTCTTAGTATCTAGTAAAATTATAATTTTTCTTTATTACGACTATATCTAATAAAAGAATAATTTTTTATTTTTGAAAATATTTTGACAAAATTTCCCTTAGATCAATTTGGGCTAGATATTAGCCCAAATTTTAATGGCAGAAATGGGATGAGCTAAAAAGTGAGCGGTCAATAACCAACCAATCTTGAGCGGGTTGGACGGGTTATGATTTTATGGGCAAAATGTTGCCACCTTTATGTGTCAGTATCTCCTCTTTTACTTCCATTTTTCTTAGTTTTATTTACCCTTTTTTCTTCTTCATAGGTTGTAAAATTAAGTCATATATGTTTTGTGAGGATTCTGTTAAATTGCATTCAAAATAATGATTGTTTGAATTCGACTGACCATTTCCTTTTGTGTTCCCATCACCCTATAGTCATCTCTGTTTAATAGTTCCTTTTCCAAATATTTTTCTACGCAGAAGCCAGATTTTTCATTTGATACTAGTGAAGCTAAGGAGATTCAACACATGCTATATAGACGTAAAAAATAATTTTGATCCTATATACATAGTGCAATTTTTCGGGGGGCTGGAATGAACCCCTTACGGTACCCTAGCTTTGCCCGTGGTTTGCCCTACTTTATCAAAAAGGTAGTAGAAACCAAATTTTTCATTTGATAAGTTTGTTTACCCTACCTCATAACAAAAAAGATAGTAACACATTTTCGTGGCAAACATTTTCCTCCATACTGAACACACCCGTAAAGTGCACTTCTTCTCTGGATTTCTTCAAACATTCTGGTATTTTGTTCTTTTTTAAAAAAAATGGATGGTGGTGGTGGGGATGGTGTGTGGGGTTGTGGGAGTCGTTGGGGGTGCATTGAGTGGTGGTAGGGTGGTTGGTGAAATGTCATTTTTGAACTTGTTTTTCCTACTTTGATTAGGGAAGTCATTTTCCCATTTTTAAGAAACTTATTTTCCTAAAGAAAATGTTTTTTAAAATTTTTGACCAAACAAACATGAGAAAATTGGAATGTTTTCCTCCATACCGAACACACCCTAAGAGCCCTCTAGCTGGAAAATTCTTTAACCCAAGTTTCGGGCATAGAATGAGATGCCTATAAATTTACCTGTTAGGAAGGACAAAGCATTATATCTATCCTTATTATTGGGTTTGAAGAAATTCTGTATTGTGGAGAGATGGACTTCCAAGTTCTTTTATTGTCACTTCATTTGAAATCCAGTAGAGTAACTCTTTTGCTGCAATTGAATTGCCTGTTAATTACTTCTCCGTTTCAATTTGTTTGTTTGGTTTCGATTTGGCATGAAGTTTAAGAAAGTAAAGAAGACATTTGAATCTTCTAGTCTTAAACTAAATATATGTACAATGTATCAAAATGTCCTTTAATCTTGTTATCTTAAATATGTCATGTGTAAAGTTGGAACTAAAGAGCTGCCAAAAAAGTAAAGAGGCATTCTTTTTTAAACGGACTAAAAAAGAAGAGGGACTAGCAGAAATACAGACTCCGTAACGCTTTAGACGAATAAGGAAATTCTAAAAAATAAAATTCATGTATTTTCCTTTGAGTTAGATTTGTGATTTGCCACTTCAGAGTAGCAATTAGTACAAGGTTCTTTTGTGAATTTGTAGGGACAATTGAAGTAGGTGACTGGACACATCTAAGTAGAAGAAATTGAGTTCATAAGAGCTTATATTCATACTTAAATTATCGCAAATCAAGTTTGTTTCGCCTTTTAGGCTCCCATTCACATGTTCAGGTGGTAATCTATGCTTTGGGAAGCATGGAATACGATTTTCATGCACAGTTTCAGCTTGTGTAGTTCTCCTACTAAAAAGAGATTTCCCAAATTGGATTGACAACGTAGAAGTATATGATCCTTTAATGTCTCCAGCTGATATGCCAGTTTTCAGAAAACTGGGCTTTGAGGTTTTGACCATTGATGAAAATTGTAAGATGCAAGTTCGAAGACCAACAATGTTCTATATGCCTGTTCCTAATTATTATCTTATCGGAAATCTGCTGGGAGCGAACTGGTCTTCGTCTTGTATTAAACAGATTTTTCTATTGACAAACTCTTTTTGCCGTTTGTTGACCAATATTTCACAATGTAATCGGAATGGAGAAACAGTGCAACGGCTAGAGAGAATTCTCCCCTTCACAAAGAGATTGACATAAAAACTAGCCATGAGAAGATCTATACTAATGTGTTTTCAAGATTTGCTTGGCATTTCTTTGATGTGGGTCCCAACATGGACATGGAAACATCACTCCCTTGTACTGAGTTTCCTTCTAATCTTGATTCAAGTTGGAGAATTTATTGGTTCGTCTCACGACACTTGCACTGACCAGATGTTTTTATCTTGATTCAGTGAAAAAGATCACATAACATGAAAGAGAAGACGGAAATCGACATTGGTTGGATTGGCAAAGGTACTTAGATGTGAGACTAGATACCAAACTTTCCATTTATTATTGAATACAGTTCTCTTATGCAGAGCTAGCTCATTCTGTTAATTATTGATTCCTGGAAACAAAGGTGTTTCAACTTAGCATATCGTCGAAGTCATTACCCCTTTACTTTCTCCCTGTGTATGATTATTTCCTTTCTTTTCCCTCGTGATAAGAGGTGCTTTACACATGCGAATGATTAAGTGCTAGCTAGTTGGTGAATCTAGATCTTCCTGGTTGGATTATGCAAAGCACTTTGAAATTATTTGCTTACGGGTAGCTATATAATGATAGAGATTCGTTGAAGGAACCATAGAAGGTGTAATTCATCCCTAAAGATGTAACTTTTTAACTTTCGTGTTGTAGTTATCTTGAAGAAGCATTTCTGGAAGATATGCGAAGCGATATGTCTAGTGAGGGATTTGCGCAAATTCTTGGAGAATATCACGGGCCTCGTCGTTTAAGATGCAACTCTGTTCCTCCTCCTCTAGGTTGGATTAAGCTAAACATCTATGGGATCCGTACAGAAGGTGATCAGCCAGGACGATTTAGCGGCATTTTTCGAGATGATACTGGAATGTGTTTAGGTAGGTATAGTGGTACCATTGATGTTGAAGACAGTGTCATTGCTAGACTGGAGGCCTTGAAGAATGGGTTAGTCAGATGCATGGAAGGAAAGCCGAATGCACAGAAGTTGATTGTGGAGTCCGATAATGTTATACTTGTCCAATATGTTAACGGTCACCCTGAGCCAAATGAAATAGCCATCTACAAGTTAAAAGAAATTTTTGACTTGCTGGAACGTATCACTTGTGCAATTTACCATTTGCATGAAGAAGCCAATAAGCTGCTAGAGACTGGGCTCTGGGAGATGAATGCCACAATCATGCATAGATAGCTTTGATTTCGTCTCACGAGGTAGGGTGAAGTTTTCAAGGTAAGACTTAAGTTCCACACACAATTTGCATTTTATGGCAAGTGATGTTGCAGCAAATTGATGCAGACGTGGATCACAGAGCAGACACTTTTGTGTCTTTCCGACTTTTCATTACAAGATCTTTTCGTTTGTCAAGTGATGATGAATGGAACAAAAAAGAAAAAAGGGAAAACAAATGCATTCCGGAGGCAAAGGCAAGCCTTATATATGTTAATCTATTTTTTGTAAATTGAGGCAATTTTCTTAATCTATGATAATGTTCATTGAATGTATTTAGTGGTCTTTGTCTATTTAATTTGACAATATTATACTATTTGAACTAAAGTTTTCAGCCCAAGAATGGGAAATATGTACCTTGTTTTCACGAGGCAAGAGCGAGATATTTGAAATTGTTGAAAATTCAAATTAACTACCCGAGCAAATCAAGGCCAATATATCTCCTGTACATGAGGTGGCGGTGGACGATGGAATTGATATGGAAAATTTTGTGCTTAAGGTGGGTTCTTTATCATTTTTTTGTGCAGATTGTCCTTCTTTTGGGGTGGTCTTTAGATTTTGCCCCTCATATTTGTGGTCTTTAAGTTTTGCCCTTTGCGTAGAAACTCTGAGGTTTTGGATTCGAACCCCCTCTCAGGCATAAAAATAAAAAATAATTTCGCAAGGCAAGACTTGGGAAAGTTATGCCGGAGCCGGCATACGCGCGCTTAAGGCATGACTAAAGTTATGCCGGATCCGGCAGAACTTTTTGCATAGTTTAGTTGTGCCTTATGGGGCAGAATTTTAGTTAAGTCATAACTAAAAGTATGCCCTATAAGGCGGAATCTTTCCTTAAGGCATAGACTTTGCCTTATAAGACATAGATTTTGCCTTAAGGAAAAATTCCGCCTTATGACTTTTCCTAACATAGTTTAGTTATGCCTTATGAGGTAGCCTCTTAGTTAAGGCATAACTAAAAGTATGTCCCATAAGGCGGAACTTTTCGTTAAGGCATAACTAAAAGTTTGCCTTACAAAGTAAAAAAAATAAAATATATGCCTTAAGGCAAAGTCTGCCCCCTCCGGCAAACTTTAGTTATGCCCTAAGCGCACGTATGCCCGTTCCGACATAACTTACCCCAAGTCTTGCTCACAAATTATTTTTTATTTTTATTGCTGGAGCGAAGGTTCGAACCCAGAACCTCAGGATTTCCACGCGAACCTCAGGGTTTTCACGTGAAGGGCAAAAATTAAAGATCAACAATTTGAGGGGCAACAATTAAAGACCAACCCAAAAGAAGGCCAATCCTGCGAATTGCCTGTTCTTTATTCGTGAGTTTATTAAGGAAATTGGGCTTCTTTCTTGCTGTGGCTCTTGTAAGAAAGGAGAAGACGTGGGTTGGGGCTTTGTACGAGTTGGAGCTCCATTTCGGCAAATTTTTATGTTTAATACGGTCAAACATGAGGTGGAGCTAAGGACCTGGTTGGCCATGAGAATTATTCATTTTTTTCTTTTAAAAAAAAAGAAAAGAAAATCACTTTATTGAAAATTAACGTATGGCCATGAATATTACAAATACAACTTGAAGTTGTATTTGGAATTTGTGAAATACCTAAAACGCTTTTTTTTCCTTCTTTTTAATACATTCAAACAATCAAATATTGTTTTGCAAAAACTATAACATAACACAACTCTAAATTCAACTTCAACTTCAAAAATTCTAAATAAAGTGAGATTTTTTTTTTTTTTTTTTTTTTTTTTTTTTTTTTTGTTGTTTCTATGGCTAAACTCCTACTTAGTTTTGAGGGGCAAGTGTGGTCCAAGAAACTAAACAGAATAGTCATTTATTATACCAAAATTAAAAGAAGGATAAAAGTGATCTATTTTGCATAGTTGAAGGGCAATTTTGGTCCTTTTTCCGTTGTTTCAAACCTAAAAGATAAATAAAAATTAGGTGAAGCTCTCATAAATACATATTATTAATTATTTATAATAAAATAATTTCAATACTTTGTATAAATTTAATTATGTGTCAAAAGCTTTTTTATACTTCTTAAATTTATTTGGATTTTGGACTTGCAGTCCTTTGATTCTTCTTTTAATAGTTTTGACTTGCCCTCCTTTGGTTTTTCTTTCGCGCGTTTTATTGTTTTATGGTTTTGGACTTGCAGATTTCCAGTGACTGTTGCTGTCAGTATCTCCTTTTTTACTCCCATTTGTCTTATTTTCATTTACTTACATTCTTTTTTTCTTTTTCTCATAGGATGTTTAATTAAGTTGTATGTTTTCTGGGAGGATTCCGTTAAACTGCATTCGAAAATGGTGATTGTTTGAACTCAACCGAAGGATCTACCATTTCCTTTTGCGTTTCTATCGCCCTATACTCATCTCTGTTTAATAGTAGTTCGTTTTTTCAATGTAGAAATCAAATTTGTCATTTGATACTATTAACCAGATTGCTCTACTGACAAACTCATTTCGTGATTTGTTGCCCAATATTTCACCATGTAACCAGAATGGAGAAACAATGCAACGCCTAGAGAGAATTCTCCCCTTCACAACAGAGATTGGCATAAAAACTAGCCATGAGGAGATCTATACTAATGTGTTCTTAAGATTTGCTTGGCACTTCTTTGACGTGGGTCCCAACATTTAGGGGCGGATTTAGCCATGGTGAACACCCTGAGCAAAAAATTACAGTGTATATTTAGGGTAAATTTTCTATGTTCATGTACATATATTAACTTTTGAACACCCTGAACAAATGCAAAAGGCTAGGTCAAGTGGTCCAGTTATTTTTCCGAACACCCTGAATGAAAATCTTGGGTCCGCCACTGCGGCAACATTGACATGGAAACATCACTGCCTGGTACAGGATTTCCTTCTATCTCAAGTTGGAGAATTTATTGGTTGGTCTCACGACTCTCGCACCGAACAGATGTTTTTTGTTTATTGATTTAGTGGCTAAGGCTGCATTTGTTTTCATTAAGATTAAGACGTCTAAATCTGAATGCACATCTGAATATTAAGATGTTGCATCTAGATCTGAACACTAAATGATTTGAACTGTTTGTTTTTTCAACATCTGAATATGCATATTTTATTTATATTTAAACAATTAAACCTAATAAATATACAATTCACTAAAATAGTAATCAAATATAATAACATTGAAATATTTAGTAGCAAAGTTTTGTACCCACATAGAAATTTGCAACTTTTCAATTAAAAGGTAGAAGAAATCACTGCCAGGGAGAAGAATGGCTTGTTGGGTTGATAGTTGAAGCAAAGAGAAAGGCGCAAAGTTTTTCTTCCGAAAATAAAAAACGAGTCTTTACCGAAAAAGGAGGCGTGTTTTAACGTCTGAAAGAGATTTAGACTTTGTCCCAGGTCTGACCGAATAAGACATATTCAGATTAATTAAGAGGATTTTAAAATTAAAAAACAAATACACTTAATGGGCTTGGATTTGAATGAATCAGATCCAGACCCCCATTAAGTGCAAACAAATGGACAATTCACAGAATTGCCCTTCTTTTGGGGTGGTCTTTAAATTTTGCCCCTCATATTTGAAATCTTTAAATTTTGCCCTTCGCTAAAACCCATAGATTCCGTGTTCGAACCCACACGCAGTCAAAAATTTAAAAAAAAATTCGCAAGGCGTAGTTTAAATTTCGCTATGCCCCCCCATACACTTGTGAAGGAATTACCAATGTTATGCGGACCGGATACTTATGCCTTATGGGCGACTTGGCATAAGTATGCGGTCCGCATAACTTTGATAATTCCTTCACAAGTTTTATGCCGGTCCAAAGATAAAAGTTTGTCCATTAAAAGTATGCCCCCACCGCATAAATTTGTGAAGGAATTACCAAAATTATGCGTCCAGATACTTATGCCTTATGGGCGAAATTGGCATAAGTATGCGGGTCCGCATAACTTTGATAATTCCTTCACAAGTTTATGCCGGTCCGATAAAAGTTTGTCCATTAAAAGTATGCCCCCACCGCATAACTTTGTGAAAGAATTATCAAAGTTATGTCGGACCCGGCATACTTATACCAAGTCTGCCCATAAGGCATGAGTATGTCGGGTCCGGCATAAAATTTGTAATTCCTTAACAAAAGTATGCCGGGTCCGGCATACACGCGACCCAAACGTTGTCTTGCGATTTTTTTTTTTAATTTATGCTTGAGCGGGGGTTCGAACTCAGAACCTCATGATTTTGGCGTGAAATCTCAAAGTTGCAATGCGAAGGGCAAAAATTAAAGACCAGCAATATGAGGGGCATAATTTAAAGACCACAAATATGAGGAGCAAAATTTAAAGACCATCCCAAAAGAAGGGCACTCCGCGCAAAAAAATGCAAACAAATAGGGCCTAAGATTACAAAATATAGAAGAAACAGCGAAGAGCAACCTTGGTTAGATTGGCAAAGGTACTTAGATGGGAGAGTTGATACCGAACTTCCCATTTTTTTTTTATTGAATACAGTTCTCTAATGCAGGCTAGCTCATTCGGTAATTGTTGATTCCTGAAAACAAAAGTGTTTCAACTATCGTTGAAATCATTACTCCTTTACTCTTTCTCTGTGTGTATGATTGTTTCCTTTTTTCCCCTCGTGATAAGATGTGCTTTACACATGCGAATTATTTAAGTGCTAGTTGGAGAATCTAGATTTTTGTGGTTGCATTATTCAGAGTACTTCAACATTATTTGCTTACAATAAACTGTAGAATTGAGCTGAAGGAATCATAGGAGTGTAAGGTGTACGTCATCCCTAAAGATGTAACTTTTAACTTCCATGTTGCAGGTATGTTGAAGAATCATTTTTGGAAGATATGCAAAGTGATATGTCTAGTGAGGGATTTGCGCAATATTTTGGTGAATACCGTGGGCCTCGTCGTTTAAGATGCAACGCAGTTCCTCCTCCATCAGGTTGGATTAAGCCAAATGCTTATGGGATCGGTAAAGAAGGTGACCAGTCAGGACGATATAGTGGCATCTTCCAAGATAATACTGGAATGTGTTTAGGCAGGTATAGTGGTACCATTGATGTTGAAGACAATGTGATTGTTGGACTGGAGGCCTTGAGGAATGGGTTAGTCAGATGTGTGGAAGGAAAACCGAATGCACAGAAATTGATTGTGGTGTCTGATAATGTCATACTCGTCCAATATGTAAATGGTCACCCTGAGCCAAATGAAATAACCATGTACAGGTTGAAAGAAATTTTCAACCTGCTGGAACGTATAACTTGTGTTGTTTACCATGTGTATGAAGAAGCCAATGAAGCTGCTAGAGACCTGGCTCTGAGAGATGAACTTCGCAATTGTGCATAGATAGCTTTGTTTTTCGGTCTCACGGCGTAGGGGTAAAGCTTGCTAGCTTCAACTAGGTTTCACATGCAATTTGCATTTTGTGGCAAGCAGACTTATACAGGCAGACACTTCTGTGTCTTTCTGACTTCTCATTACAAGGTCTTTTTGTTTGTCAAGTGATGATGAATGCAACAAAATAGAAGAAAGATGAAACAAATGCATTCCGGAGGCAAAGGCAAGCCTTATATATCGTCCAATTTATAGGACACACTTTTCTTTTTAGTCAGTCCCAAAAATAGTAACACATTTCCTTATTTTGCAACATTTCCTTATTTTGCAACAATTTAACTTCAAATTTTACTTTTTACACTTAACGAAATGATTTATAACCACACAAATATCTTTAATTTGGCTCTTTTTAGACCATAAAATTCAAAAGTCTTTCTTTATTTCTTAAACTTCGCGCTGAATCAAACTACATCATATAAATTGGGACGGAGGGAGTATCTAATTTGCGTCAACTGAAGCAATTTTCTTAATCTATGATAATGTTCATTGAATGTATTTAGTGGTCTTTGTCTTTTTAATTTGACAATATTATATGATAGCACTTGAACAAAAGTTTCAGCCCAAGAATGGAAAATATGTACCTTGTTTTTACTGAGGCAAGAGCGAGATATTTGAAATTGTTGAAAAATCAAATAAACTACACAGGAGCAGATTAAGGCCAATATAGCTCCTGTACATAAGGTGGTGGTGGATAGGGTGTTCACGGTTTGGTTAAAAACCAATCCAAACCGAAAATCGAACCAAATCGATTAAATAAATCGATATTTATTTGGGTTGGGTTTGGTTTGGTTTTAAATTTTTGAAAATCGATAATATTTGGTTTGGTTTTGGTTTTACTGAAAGCAAACCGAAGAAAAAATCGAACCGAACCGACAAATTTTATACATAATTTTTATAATTATATATATACAATATATCAATTTTTATAAATACTTTTAAATATTTTGTATACTTTTTAAGCAAAGTTTGATTTATCTCTAATAGGCTAATGAACTTTATACATTTTTAAAAAGAAATCCATGAATTCAAACTCATTTATTCAAAGAAACAGCCATGAGAAATACCTAGATTTATTTTTTGTATTTCTTATAAATTTTATTCACTTAATTAAAGCTTATAAATCCTAAGATATTTTCTCCATAATCCAAGAAAACTATAACTACCACAATAAAAGGGAAATAACGAATTGTAAGTCGAAAAAGGATAGAAAATTATCTCCTAATTGTAGAAAAAACCATGAAAGAGAAATATCGTTAGTTTTCTTGAAAACCGAAAAATCGACCTAAACCGAACCAAACCGTCTACAACCAAACCGATGGATATGTATTATATTTGGTTTGGTTTGGTTTTTATAATTTAAAAAACTGACTAGATTGATTTGGTTATGATTTTAACTCAAAACCGACCCATGAACACCCTAGTCCCTAGTGATGGATGATAGTGTTGGAATTATTTATTCGTATTGTAGAATTCCTATATTGATAATGCAATGGTTTCTATAAAAATGTTTTGATTCATTCTTTGACATTCTGGTATGAATTGGCTTTGATTGAATGCAAGAACAACTATTGCACTGAATAATTAAAGCTTAGCTAAGGAAAGGTTGCTGAAATTGCAAGAAACAGTAGCAAAAAAAAACAAAAAACAAGAAAAACAATAAGGGGAGAGGTTCCAGACTAGCTATTAAGAAAAAAAGAAAAATAACCAAGTTCATACATGAGCCTAACATTCTAACTTCTTTGGATATGTATAGGAACAACGTGCTGCTCTTTCTTAGGATTAGGGATCACGTAATTGTCCAAGTATTTGGGAAGTTGTATAGGACGGTTACTGCATCTGGGCCCATCACTATAGCAGGTGGGTTAATTACATTGCCATCCCCTTGAAGATGAACCTTGTCCTCAAGGTTCAAACCCGGAAACTTTTGAAGCAAAGTGGATTTGTCCTCCCAAGTAGCATCTGAGATAGGTAAACCAGACCACTGGACCAAGTATTGGTCAATTTGGTGGGCACCCCGTGAAACAGTTGTTGCAAGATAGTTGCAGGCTAGAGGATCAAAGAAGCAGGTTGATCTAAAAGATCAATGGGAGTGATCTGTTGAGCAGGTTTGCCAATGCATTTTCGAAGAATAGAGACATGAAAGACTAGATGAATGCACGTGGAGGCCAGGAGATCCAATATGTATGCCACCTTACCAATCCTTTGGATGATCTGAAATGGTCCGAAATAATGTCTGCTGAGTTTGGAATATCATTGGAGGCGTAGAGATAATTGCCGATAAGGCCTGAGATGAACATAAACCCAATCTCCAACAGTGAAGGTTATATCACGTCGCCTTTTATCAGCCATAGCTTTCATACGATCTTGAGCCTACTTCAAATTAGCTTTCAGAATAGCTAATGTGTCATCACGTTCCTTGAAGGTCTCAATTACAGCTTGATTGGTGGAGCTATCAACAATGAACCTGGAGATTGTTGGAGGGGCTTTGTGTCACGCCCCGAACCATGGCCTGGGCGTAACACGGCACTCGGGCCTTGCTTGCATGTGTCCGAGCGAACCTCACGGCTTGCTTGTCAACATGGGCATCAAAACAATATAATCTATATGATGCAATTTAAATGAATCATGAAAATATAATTTGCGGAATAAAGTCTTGAAGTTATCTCATAGCATGAAAAATCATGAAAACGTAATAGTCTGCATGCATGAAAACATAACTGACTCTGTGAACTAACATCTGTCTATGAGACCTCTAAAACATTTCTGAATACTAACTACCAGGACATGGCCCTGGACTACCATAACTGAATACTAATGCAAACTCCATGTTGAACCTCGAGAGGAGTGGGGCTCACCAATAAGCTGATAACTGAGGTAATCCAACTGCGCAGGTGTATGCTCCTGAAAACCGGTATCTGCACCGTGAAGTGTAGGCCCCGGGCAAAAGGGACGTTAGTACATGGTGAATAGTACTAGTATGTAAAACTTGCTGAAATGAAGAACATGGCACAACATAGGTATAGGACATGAACCGAAAACGAATGTAACTTGAACATGAGCATGAAACGTGAGTAAAGTCCGAAAACAAGAAATCAATGGAAATACATGTATATAAAAGCTCGCTTTGTAACGTGGGGAAGGCTATAGTATAACCGACAACATGATCCGTACTTGCGTCCTACCAGAACACTCACACCTTGCCAGAATATGAGATTTAAGTAATAATAAGCATGTAAGGATCCAAACCCATAACGAAGTGTGTTGCGCCACGACAACCCTTATCCTACGATGGCTACGTAGTTTCAGGCTATCTGAGCCTTCTCGGTTAACTAAGCAAATCCCAAAAATATGAACATGATATAGTTGGCTAAGGAGCCTATGATTTTCGTGAAACAACTTGTAACATGGTTTCATGAGATAACTTGTCATAGTCTTGCAAACATGTTCTTGATTCATGAGTAATAACAATAGTTCATAATTATATATATAATTGACTTGAAAACATGCTTGTAACTTGCTAGATAAAATTATAAAGTTTCATATAAACATAATGAGAACACATGAGGAAGAATTCATGATTCATGGATTAAGCTAGGGTTCCTAATAACCGTAATGGAAGATTAGGAATACAATAACGAAGGTAGATACAAAATTCATGTACATAAATACATAAATACGGGCTACCAATATGTTGGGTTTAATGCCCAGGATTTGAACTTCATGGATATCAAGAAACGGAGCATGGGGAAGAACGTAGAGATTCCCACATGTGGATGGAAGTTCTACATACCTTAATTGCTCCAAAATTTGAATTAAAGACTTGAACTTTGGAGAAGATTTCCTAAATCTTGATTCTTGAACCTTGAGATAGGTTTTCTTGAGAATCCTAGATTAGGAAGAATGATTTCTTGCTTAGATTATTAGAGTATATGTTAGAATTGAGTTGGAATAATTAGAGTAGGCTTACCTTGGTGTTCTTGATGATGGAGGAGGGTAGAGGTCGTTCTAGGGCTTGAAGGAATGAAAAATAATGATTTGAACTGATATGGACGAATATATCTTTTCGGAAAATTTAATTTTACACTCGCTTAAATACTGGCCGTATTTTTAAAATCTTGGCCGTATTTTGAAATACGGTCCGTATTCCGTATGGACTGCACTGCGTCTCTTCAGTAAAATGGCCATAACTCTTTGCACAAATGTCCGTTCGACCCCATAATATACCGTTGGAAAGGTATTTCAAAGCTCTACAACTTTCATTAAGTTTTCCCAAATTCCAAATACGTTTTGGAACACGGGCCGTATTTTGAAATACGGTCCGTATTTAATGATGTAACCTCTAAGTGTCAAATTCCAGAATGCTCAGAAATCTTTGGTACCGGTTTATGACTTGAAATACGGGCCATATACTGAAATACGATCACTGTTCATGGGCGTAAACCACTATCTTACAACTGATGAGGAAGTTTCAAATTCCAACATTCTTTATCTGGTTTTCTAAGTCTAGGATCATGGTCAAAGCTTAGGTTAAAGGTACAGGGTGTTGCAATATCTCTCCCTTGAGATCATTCGTCCTCGAATGATGGGTCATGGTTAAGAACATGGCTGGACATGGCTTGAATACATGAACATGAAAGAAACATGACGTAAAACATAAGAGCTTGACATGGTTACATGGGAACATGGTCATGGATCATGAGAACTGAATACGTTATTACATGGAAACATGTACATGGGGAGCATGAAACTGAGTAGCGCCTACATGAATGAGAATCATGAAACATTTGTCCTCGATTTATGACTAGCTCTGGAATCTACAAAATTTATGGCAGGACTTCCTTCATAATTCGGACCTTCACGACATTTCTCAAACGCCTACCAGCTAACTAAAGCGCCAACACACAACTCACACGGTATCTTAATACGCATGATGTGACATAACGTGATTACTGAATCTTGAATGTAGCTAACATATATACTGAGCTGGCTTGAACACACGGATATTGGCTGAATGATTACATGATTACTATGCATGGGGTTTGGAAGAAATGCGTAGGCACGAATGACATGAGTACTAGAAATAGGCACGAACATGACATGATTACCTGGGCGTGAGATGCATGACGTGGGACGTAAATACACGAAGACTGGATGACATGAATACATGAGTGCTAAACTATCATGAGATACGAATACGTGTAAACATGGGATCTGAATATCGAAAATATGATTGTTACAACATGATGGTTGAATACTAAGTGCGGGTAGGATTTGGATACTTAGAGACTTAATCATAGACGTCTGTATGTCACCATGGTAATATGAGATAGGAGTATGACTTAGGCTTTGAATGTAAGCGCAACTCGATGTGAATGTGACAGACTTGAGTCATATAACAAGAATATGATCCTCACATAGGTGTTCATAAATCTCTAGCATAGGCATGACATGAATACGTCGAATCTGAGTAGAATACTCCCGAGATAAGCACCATAGGGTACATGAAAAGATATCTATTTGAATATAGGAATGCACCTTACTTCGATTATCTTGTTAGTCGTTAATCATGATTATGAATACCTTAGCTCATCTTTCTCATTCTCGTGAGCGAATTATATAGGAGCCGAGAGAAAAGGAATTATTGGTACTATTCATATAAGATACTTTGCTTTGAGAAACAGGGGACATGACATGGTGCATTGTACATGGAGGACGTAACGTGGAACATGCGTACATCGGAACGTGATTCATATGGCATGAAACGTGAATAGCATGACATGGGACATGGGTACATGAAAAACATGGCATTCACATAAGTATCTGCATACCATGGCGTATAGACTTGAGTTCATGAGCATTGAAGTAAGACTAAGGCATAAGTATGACTTGCGTAGAGTACAATTGTAGGCTAACTCTTAGGTACTCAGAGACGTAAGGCATGGATAAAACATTACCTTTAGAATTTAGATATACCGAAAGAATAGGACATGGTTCAACATAGCTTACTCTTATCACCGTGAGTAAACGCCCTTGTTATAAATAAGGCACATGAAAAAATGGATTATAGGTATGTATAACTCGTTCCTCGAGCATCTAAGACATGGATAGAAAGTCACCTTGAACATAACGAGGCCTAGATACTTAGCGAAAGGAAAAAAAGAATCATGTCATCATGATCGTAAAACATTAGCTAAAGGAACATGAGCACGAATTACATAGAATCATGGGTAGGACATCCATCATGGTTCACCTTCATTATTATCTCACAAAATCATTGTTACGATACCGCTATAAGTGGAATGCATAGCGAAATGAATTGGGGCACAAGTATGTGGTAACATGGATAAAATAATCATAGGGGTCAAGATCATCATCAGATTTGAAAAGCACTTAGATGCCATAACATGGACATGAGTATAAAAGCATGACAGATACGTGAGACCTGAATGCGTGTTTTTTTTTTTTTAACTTTAGACACGAGCACACCTGATGTGCGAAACATGAAAGGACATTCCCTTGCATACCTTACTATCGTATGAAGTCTTAATTCTTGTATCTTAAACGCGGAGTATCAATCTCTAACATGGGCATGATATGGGTACGAAAGGCACGAGTAGAGTATGTCTGGGCATTAGTACCACATAATACATGAATTACTCTGGAATTGGAACTGTTATACCCTTAAAACTCGCTATTCGCTCTAGAACTTTATCTTATAACATAATTACCTAGTACTTGATCTCAACAGCATGACAAAAATCACATTTTACGCATCTTATCTTGGCTACATGAAACTGTGATCCTCTAATATAATCTCCTTAACACCTATCAACTTACGAAACACATAATCTATATCGGCACCTTATCGCACGATCTCCCCTTAGTTCAAAAGCTGACATTTAAAGCCTGTGGATCTCTCGAGTTAGCGATAAGTGGTCATCTAGTGGCTCTGCTAATTTCCTCTAAAATACTGACGACTCATTTCTTCCGCTTACTTCAAGCAAGTCTTACTTACTGGGAAAACTGGATTACTTAAATGAACTGGTTTCTAATGTACATAACTGGCATACTAGCTTTGTCAATCTTGGGGACAACTCTTTTCTGATAACTCTTAAAGACTCTTCTTCTGTAGCTTGGCCTCTTACTGCTTAGATGGTTTTCTTCTTTCACCAATTTCGATACCTCAAATTTAACTTAAACCCTTTGGGTTCTAACACGCCTTCGGTGTATTTAGACAGTTACCCACTTAGTAGTGCTAACTTGACTAAGTACTCAAATCATACTTCTACTAACTCTGCTGAAAATTTCTAATTCAGCTCGTATCTATTCAAACTTACTTGCTATGCTTCAGCGTTAACCACTTGCTAGCATCATATTCTCTAATTCTATAAGTACTAAAGTGAAGTATAAGGTTATTTCTAACTTTTCCTCCTTATCTGACTCTATTCTGGGGTTGTATACTATCTTTCTAAACTATAGACATGAATCACACTTAGGAAACTTCATCTGTCTCAAACAAGGTATTGGAACAACTAACCCCAAACTCCCTATACACTTTCAAAATTATATCGTACTATACACATCAGGAATAAATACTTAATCACATAACCTAAAAGGGAATTATCATATCTTTCATCTCATAGTAATATCTGCTTCTTTTAGTAGCTTACTAATGTCATACTCTCTAGGTCTGATCTGAATAAGCTGAAATAATTTAAAACTAACCCTAAAAAAATTCATATTGTCTGCTCGTGGTTTTCTTATCGCATCAGTCCCTTTCTAGTCATGTGCATAGATCATATGACAAAAATATATATATCTTTGAAAAAGTCGAGACTTTCTAGTATTACGAGTGATTGGCTCTTAGGCTATTTTCTGCTCAAAACTACCGTCGAAGTTTATGCCTGCTGCGGTTAACTTCATAACATGTTACCTCGTGGGATCTTAAATCTGAACCATCATCCTTATATTATACCTCTATGGTCAAAGAGTCCAAATAAATTTATTCTATAGGGTATATAACCTACGTGTACTACCATATCGAAACTTGCCTTTCAAATGGTACTATCACCTGATAAACACACCATGCACTATTTAGCTAGTCTTGAGCCTCGAATTTTCTTCTTGCCGCTTACACATTTGATACGTTCAGAATTTTATGGAAAAAGAATGTTACTTACTGCTCTAAGCTTCATGGCACGAATTAGAATAATTCCTGATGACTCCATCTAAAAGCAACACATCGATCATGATTAGATTTACATATCCTCATCCATTGAGACGAGGCATATTCGGTAGAATGAGAAACAACACACCAGTCCGAATGATTTCCGAGAACATAGCTCTATTGCACGATCTAGAGTTAAAAGAAGTGAGACAATCTTAAATGTCTTGGTGGTCAACTGTTTATATATGTGGGCGCCACACACATATAAAAGTGACCCCACTGGACACGGTTTCACAGACTCCCTAAGACAGTTGAACATAGGGCTCTGATACCAAGCTTTGTCACACCCCGAACCATGGCCTGGGCTTAACGCGACACTCGAGCCTTGGTTGCATGTATCCGAGAGAACCTCATGGCCTGCTTGTCAACACAGGCATCAAAACAATATAATCTATATGATGCAATTTAAATGAATCATGAAAATTTAATTTGCGGAATAAAGTCTTGAAGTTATCTCATAGCATGAAAAATCATGAAAACGTAATAGTCTGCATGCATGAAAACATAAGTGACTTTGTGAACTAACATCTGTCTATGAAACCTCTAAAACATGTCTAAATACTAACTACAAGGACATGGCCCAGGACTACCATAACTGAATACTAATGCAAACTCCATGTTGAACCCCGAGAGGAGTGGGGCTCACGAATAAGCTGATAACTGAGGTGATCCTACTATGCAGGTGTATGCTCCTAAAAATCGGTATCTGCACCGTAAAGTGCAGGCCCCGGGCAAAAGGGACGTTAGTACATGGTGAATAGTACTAGTATGTAAAACCTGTTGAAATGAAGAACATGGCACAACATAGGTATAGGACATGAACTGAAACTGAATGTAACTTGAACATGAGCATGAAACATGAGTAAAGTCTGAAAACAGTAAATCAATGGAAACACATGTATATAAAGCTCGCTTGTAACGTGGGGAATGCTATAGTATAACCGACAACATGATGCGGTACTTGCGTCCTACCAGCGAACACTCACACCATGCCGGGATATGAGATTTAAGTAATAATAAGCATGTAAGGATCCAAACTGTATAATGAAGGTGTTGCCTCCTTGCTGACAACCCTTATCCTACGGTGGCTATGAAGTTTCAGGCTATCTGAGCTTTTTCGGTTAACTAAGCAAATCCCAAAAACATGAACATGATATAGTTGGCTAAGAAGCCCATGATTTTCGTGAAATAACTTGTAACATGGTTTCATGAGATAACTTGTCATAGTCTTGCAAACATGTTCTTGATTCATGAGTAATAACAATAGTTCATAATTATATATATAATTGACTTGAAAACATGCTTGTAACTTGCTAGATAAAATCATAAAGTTTCATATAAATATAATGAGAACACATGAGGAAGAATTCATGATTCATGGATTAAGCTAGGGTTCCTAATAACCATAATGGAAGATTAAGAATACAATAACGAAGGTAGATATAAAATTCATGTACATAAATACATAAATATGGGCTACCAATATGTTGGGTTTAATGCCCAGGATTTGAACTTCATGGATATCAAGAAACGGAGCATGGGGAAGAACGTAGAGATTCTGCATGGATGGAAGTTCTACATACCTTAATTGCTCCAAAATTTGAATTAAAGACTTGAATTTTGGAGAAGATTTCCTAAATATTGATTCTTGAACCTTGAGATGGGTTTTCTTAAAAACCCTAGATTAAGAAGAATGATTTCTTGCTTAGATTATTAGAGTATATGTTAGAATTGAGTTTGAATCATTAGAGTAGGCTTACCTTGGTGTTCTTGATGATGGATGAGGGTAGGAGGTCGTTCTAGGGCTTGAACGAATGAAAAATAATGATTTGAACTGATATGGACGAATATATATTGTTCTGAAAAATTGAATTTTACACTCAGTTAAATACTGGCCGTATTTTAAAATACTGGCCGTATTTTGAAAGACGATCCGTATTCCGTATGGACTGCACTGCGTCTCTTCAGTAAAATGGCCATAACTCTTTGCACAGATGTCCGTTTGACCGCCATAATATACCGTTGGAAAGGTATTTCAAAGATTTCATCAAGGAAGTTTTCCCAAAGTCCAAATACATTTTGAAATACAGGTCGTATTTAATGATGTAACCTCTAAGTGTCAAACTCCAGAATTCTCAGAAATCTTTGGTACCAGTTTACGACTTGAAATACGGGCCGTATACTGAAATACGGTCACCGTTCATGGGCGTAAACCACCATCTTACAACTGAAGAGGAAATTTCAAATTCCCACATTCTTTATCTGGTTTTCTAAGTCTAGGATCATGGTCAAAGCTTAGGTTAAAGGTACGGGGTGTTACACTTTGCCATAGACAACCTCAAAGGGGGTCAACTTAGAACTGGTTTGAAATGAGGTATTATACAAAAATTCATCCCAACGAAGTAATGTGAACCATGTTGTGGGAGAATCAACCGCGAAGCAACGAAGATACATTTCTAAGCATTTGTTGAGTGCTTCAGTCTGACCATCGGATTGAGGGTGGTAGGCAGAACTTTTAGCCAATTTGGTACTCTGCAACCTGTTAATTTCTTGCCAAAAATCAGACAAAAAGATGGGATCACGATTAGTAATGATCTTAACAGGGAGACCATGCAGCCTAATAAACTCCTGAATGAAAAGTGCAGCAACTTTGCGACTATTAAAATTAGGAAGAAGGACAATAAAATGGCCATATTTAGAAAGGCGATCCACAATAACAGGAATAGCAGTTCGTCCATTAGACAATGGCAAAGCAGTGATGAAGTCCATGGAAATATCCTCAAAAACTGCAGTTGGTAGTGGAATGGGTTGAAGGAGACCAGCGGGCTTCAAGGCTGAGTCTTTCATTTGCTGGCATATTTGACACTCGTGCACAAAGTGTTTGATATCAGAACGCATACCAGCCCAAAAATTGGACAAAAGTCTATGAAACGTTCGAGCAATGCCAGCGTGACCCCCTATCTTTGAAGCATGAAATTCTTACAGAAGCAAGTGACGAAGGTCATCATTTTTCGAAATGACCAGCCTTTTACAATTCAGAATAAGACCCTCTTGGACAGAGAAGTAGGGAAGGGAAGTAGGATCCTCACTCAGCTGTTGATGTAGAAGAAGCAGATTAGGATTTGATTTGCTCAAGTGCCTTAATTTTTCAATTAGAGCGAATTCCGTGACAGCCAAGGCAAGAAATTATGACGAAGGGACGTGAGAAAGGGCGTCTGCAGCTGAATTGAGCTTCCCTGGGCGATAAATAATGTCAAAATCATACCCTATCAGCTTGCTCAACTAGCAGTGCTACTCAGGAGTTTGAATGACCTGGTTTGTGAGAGCTTTGAGGGGTTGCTGGTCAGTGATGATGATAAACTTCCACCCCAACAAATATTGTCACCATTTTTTAACAGCCTGAGTGATAGCGAACATTTTCGAGTGATCAGTCGAGGCAGCTTGCATTCTAGGTGAAAGCTTTTGGCTAAAAAATGCAATAGGGTAGACATTCTGTGAAAGTACCGCACCAATGCCACAACCAGAAGCATCAATTTCCACTGTGAAGGTCTGGCTAAAATTTGGAAGACGAAGGACAGGAACCGAACTCAAAGCACCTTTCAACTGAACAAAAGTTGTCATCTCCAAGTTGGACCACTTGAAAGCATCTTTTTTAAAAAGATCAGTCAATGGGGAGGCCAACTAAGTATAGCCTTTGATGAAACGACGATAATAGCCGGTAAGCCCCAAAAACCCCCCGCACATCCTTGACTGAAGTGGGGACAGGCCAAGAATTAATTACGATAACCTTAGCAGGATCCATCTTGAGTCCTTCTGCTGAGATGATGTGGCCAAGATAATTAATGGACTATTGGCCGAATTGACATTTGAATCATTCGACCACCAGGAAATTTTGTCGTAGTAGATCAAAAACTAGAGATAGGTGAGATAGGTGGTCCATCCATGAGCGACTGTAGATTAAAATATCATCAAAAAAGACTAAGACAAAGTAGCGAAAAAAAGGTTTAAAGATTGAATTCATGGTGGCTTGAAAAGTGGAAGGGGCATTTGAGAGCCGAAAGGCATCACAATGAATTTATAGTGACCTTCATGGGTGCGGAAGGCTGTCTTCTCTATATCAGGTGGATGAACTCAAATTTGGTGATATCCGGCCAATAAGTCAAGCTTGGAAAAAGAAAAAAAAAAGGCACCCTGCAACTCATCAAATAGCTCATCTATAGTGGGAATTGGAAAGTGATCTTTCATGTTAATAGAGTTTAATGCTCTATAGTCTACACAAAAACGCCATGTACCATCTTTGTTTTGCATCAACAACACAGAGGAAGAGTATGGACTCGAACTTGGGTGAATAACTCCAAAATTGAGCATTTTAGATACCAACTTCTCAATTTCTGCGTTTTGAAAGTGAGGATAACGGTATGGTCTAACATTGACAGGGGTAGATCCTGGAATTATGGGAATACGGTGATCTTGTGGCCATGATAGTGGAAGGGATGAAGCTTTAGCAAAAATATCATAGAAGGAATCAATAAGAGTAGCAAGGTCATGTGGGTGTTCTGGTGGTGGAGAAGAAGCGGCAGGGACAAGCTTCAAGTGAAAAAAGCAGGAGATGGATTCAGTTTCGGAAAGAGAGGCTACTTGGACCTGGTGAATGGCGGGGTCAGTTCCGTTCCAAGAAGCCCAGCTTTTGTCAACCTCACATTGAAAAGTTCGAGCAGCAAAATCAGAATAGTCGGGCCCAAAGTGGCCAGCCAAAACACACCCAAAACTAAATCAGACCCATGAAAATCAAGAACAAAATAATTTGTTGAGAAAGAATGTCCCTGAATTGTGAGAGTTAAAATACGGACAACACCCAAACATTACAATAGATTACGATTCCCAACCATTACAAAGAAATTTGAAGAATCTTCAATAGGTAGTTTCAAGAACTTTTCAATTCGGGGGTGAATGAAATTATGGGTGCTAGCCCTATCGAGAAGAACCTGAACGTCTGTTCCTTAACATGTCCAGTAAAATGAAGAGCTGTCAAAGTGGGACACCCGGACAGAGAGAGATAACTGATTGTAGGAGCAGTGGTGTCATCGAATATTGGTGTAGGAAGGCCAGAAGCATAGGGTGTCTCAGGAGTTATATCAGTGTGGCCCAAAAGAAGATCTTCAGATGGGGATTCTTCGTCAGTGAGAAGAATAAATAGTTGGGGTGTAGAAGAGCATTTGTGATTTTTGTGCCATTTAGCATCACAATTAAAGCAAAGATGTAGATCTCGCTTGCGTTGAAGCTCGGCCGGAGTCAGTTTCTTAAAGGGAATGCGACCAATTCCTGGAAGTGCAGCTGAAGGGTTCGAAGATGTTACACCCCACACTTTCAATGTTACACCCCGTACCTCGGAGAAGTACTGGTTAAATTTTAATGTAAGTATGTCGAGCTATGACTAGGTAAAACAACTTTGGAGTGTGAGGAACGAAGCATTATTAAGTATATTGTTTAAGTAAAGGATGAATTATGATCATATAAGTCATAACCGGAAACGACAACCTTGGAACCAAAGGACGTGATCATTATCAAGTATGATTAGAGATAAATATCATGTATGGAGAGTTTCAGAAGATTTCGAGATCAAGCAAATCGAAGAAAATAAGTTTGATGAAAATTTGAAAAAAAAAAAAAAAATTGGCAGGATTTTGGGCAAAATTTTAATCAATTTTGGAAGGGCATATCTCCTAGTATATTAAGATTTTTAAGGTATTTCAAGAGCCTAGAATGAAGATCGTCGAGTCTAGTTTCCAACGCAATAAACCACTCGTCGATATGACATCAGAGTAGAGAATTATGGACATTACAAGTTAGGCTGACAGAGCAGAAACGTGCGCTACAGTACTGCTACAGTACTGCTACAGTGCCAACGACTTTACCCACATATAAAAGGGTTAAAATCCCTCTTTTTGATCATAATAATCTCCCAAATATTCCAAAAAACATCAGCAAGCAAAAGAGAGCATATTTACCTCATAAAAGTGAGGATTTCGAGTAATTTCCAGTGACGGAATATTAATTGAGGTCCAGGTAACGTGTTGTCGCGATTGTAGTTTTGTCTTGCATTGGAATTGGCTTGGATTCAAAAGTAGATATTGAAGATATTTCTGCTTTAGCAAGAATAAGGTATGAATCTCTCCTTATTAATATTAATTTCAGTTTATTTATGGAGATAAAGTTATTAAATAGTCATATAACAAGTTGGATAGTTGAGAAACTTGAAAAACATCGTGTGGGATGTTTTATGGAGCCTATTGTTGACACCCAATTTTGTCCCTGCTTTATTTAATTTACTCGGGTTTCTAAATTTACTGACGAGCTAAATACTTTATTTTCCACTATTTTATTACTACTACTATTAATATCGTTACTTTTATTTTCAACATTATGAGCATTACTTTACCGCAAATTTTAAACGGTTAGTCATCGTTTCATTTTCGGGTTCGGACTCGCCAAATTAATTACAAGACAACACTTTGTTAAATTCTTATTTTTCCACATATTAATCATTAAGTGTCTTCACATAGTATATGTTGTACTAGTTATTAAATTTAGAAGCCCAAGAATAATCAAATAAAGGAGGGAAGATCCACAAATTTTCAGCCAAATAATCAGCCCACATTATTCTCCTACTCAAATAATCAACCCACATTTTAATACCCAACCCACATTTTCAACCCACACTTTCAGCCCAACAATAGTCCAGCCCATACCCGTCATCGACCCGACCCGGTCCGGCCCAACTCCCCTTTTAACAAAAATGAAACCCTAGGGTTTCATTTTCATCTTCAGCCGCCTCTTTCTCTCATCTCTCTCTCTCTCTCTCTACACTCTCTCTCTCTCTCTCCCTTTCATTTTTCATCTTCTTCCTCTCTCTTTCTCCTCTCACCAGCCGCTCCTCTCCACTCATCTCTCTCCCACGCTCCTCTTCCGCTCCCCCTCCACTCACCGACGACCCCACTCCTCCACTCACCGCCGCACTCCGCTCCCCTTCATCATTTCTTCACCCCCACCACCTACGCTCCTCCCTCTCTCTCTTTCTTAAACCAAACGAAACCCTATAAATCTGGGGAACAAAACGGGAGGCAGAGGGAAAAAGGAAAAAAGAAAAGGACCCGAAAAATCCCATGGTTTCTTGACATCAATTGAAATACCAAGCATTTTATTCTGTTTGCTCTGTTATCATTGCAAATTCGAGTACCCGAAAACTCGAGGGTTTGTTTCGGAGTCATTACTGGCCGTTTAAAATCGTTTTGAAATAAACCAATTTCTTTCCAAAGAAAGAGTGTACTGTTTCTGTTTCTATTGGGGAATTTCTTCAGCCCGTAGTTTACCCACAAATTACATACATTTTGATAAACAATTTTAATCTGTTCGTGAGCTTCGTCTGATACAAAAAACTTCCTGGTCTGTCTCGAGTCGAGGTTCGCTCGTGTTCGGGTCTATTCACAACGAGAGAGTAGATTTGACAATCCCCGACGCCTCAGTTCATTGCGCACAAAACAGGTAAACTTCGATACATTTATTACTCATAGTCTTTAGTTTCTGTTTTGGTTAAGATTTTAGTTTATTCTGCTATATGTCTTAGTGATTATATAGTTTCTTTGTCGTCGCGTTATTTGCTTGATGTTTGGGAGCTGTTAGGATAGGATATCAACTGTGAAATGAATCCGAAAGACGTATATCGCAGTTTGGATGCTTAGATTAATTTCCAGGACCTAGAATCTATTTAAAGTCAAACATATGTGAGACATACAGTGGATATACATTCGACATACATCTGATATACACACCTATCGTAGGTATATTGTGTATGAGATCAAGACAGTACCTTGTTCGTTAGTGTAAGTGGTATTAGAACAGGCTCATTTTGTCAGACTTTTGAGATAAAGAATGGGTGCTCTGTGAGTTGTTTGTTTTCAGAAATGCGTAGCTCGTATGTTTAGGTAATTTGAGTCTTGTCTCGTTGTCAATATGAGCGGATACATGCCTAATTTGGAAAAAGGAAGAAGTTTTAGATTCGATCCAATACGGTAGAATATATATAGTGTCCGCAGCTATGTATGCCATGGAACTGAATAAGAGTGTCATTTTTTACTCTTTTAGTAGAAGTCGTAAGTTTGTGTTTGTTGGATATACATTTGTGTCGGAGACCTACTATTCTGTCTATGATGGATAGAGAAAAAGGTGGCCTTAGATTATTGTGTCTGTCCTTTTGTTTTCATCATCTGTCTAAATATGTTTGTCGAAAGATTCAAAGGGTGGCATGAAACCCTGTCTACCCTTCCCCTTCTCCTCTTTGAATATGGTCTTGAAACTTGCGATTTGAAGGTGCTGTTTTGTTCTTGCTTTGAATAGATTCAGGTCCAAAATGAGTCTGTTGGGTTCTAAACTATGTTCCTAGAGATCAAAAACATATAGCTTGAGTTGTTAAAACTGACCAAGACCTTTAAATGCTCCTTAGTGATTTTATTCAAAACTACAAAGCTGGTACCTTTAACTTGCTGCTGCCCCTAACATTGTCAAATCTCAGAATAGGTTCGAAAGAGTCAAAAGCATTTAAAAGCTCAGCTTTAGCAACTTTAAACCCTACAAATGACCTGCGGAGTCTAATGATGATGTTTGAAGTGTATTTACTGATAAAAATGCTAGCTGTGTGCCCTTTGAGCATTTCTTGATAGGTCGGGTTTGTTTTGTATTCACCTAAGCATATTGTGAATTGGATGAATATATACTCTTGTAGAACACTTGTTTGGATTTGTATGAAAGAGGGATTACTGTAGCTTACTAGTATGAAAATGTCACAGCCTTGTTTATGCGATCGAATGGTGACTGTTTCGTGCCCAGAATTGTTAATAGTTATTAGCTGAAATAATGCCTATCATTCCCTCCTCTGTTTTGGAATCAGGGAAACACACCACAGAAGTTAGAAACATCGTTGCTTTTTTTTTGAAAAAGATGTGGTGCTTAATGTTTGTTTTAAATCTTTAACGAAGGACAAGATTAGTACTATTTTGATATGAGTTACAAAGCTTCTGAAAAAGGGCCTCGTCGTAGTACTAGACTCGCTTTCTTCTTGTATTTCGGATTTGAGATTCAAAAACTCATATTAGTGTTGATGTTGAAAGCTTATCAGAAAAGCTTGAGCTAGACCTCTGTTAGAAACTAAAGAGGCTTCCCAATTTAGCTTTAATAATATTCTTCTCATGCTTATGACTGATAATATATCTTGTTCGTAACAAAATGTGCTTGGTTATAAAAGATGAGTGTAAGGAAAATGAGTATCTAACGGAACACTTCGGGAACCAGTTTGGTTCATAAGTGTATATTTATTATCTTTGATGATGTGATGCTTATTTTTTATCTTCTTTTACTTATTCTGTCGTAGATAACAGTTCCTTATTCTAATCATTTTTCTTTTATTCTTATGCATGACCATCGCATACGAGTCCAAGGGACTCGTCACTCTCCGCATTTGGTGTTGGGCCAAAGCCCAACAAAATCTCCTTATCGAGTCAGCCCTGTCCGCAACCAAACAAGAAAACAAAATCTGGGCCAAAGCCCAATAGGCATAGACGGCCCGCAGCAGCAATACAAAGGAATTTATTGGGCCTAAGCCCAATAAACGTGAACAGTTCAGCTGGGCCCTAATAAATGGGCCAGACCCATTTACTCTTTTACTCTCTTCCTTATTTTTATTATTGTGTACCTTTAATGTGTATTGTATGACTAACATTTTATTTTTTTTAATTTAGATGAACCTTTAGTGGCATTAATGGGTTTAGTTTAGTAATGGGTAGTCGAACCATCAATTAACTCTACAAGCTTTATTTTTTCTTTTTACATCAAAATGATTTATAATGCTTATAATCTTTATTTCTAGAACAATTGATTTTAAAAAAAAAAACTAGCATGACTATATGTTTTAAGCTAAAAGAATCAAGATTTTCTCTTACTATCTTAAAACACTTGAAATATATCTTTCGTTAAAACATTAACTCACAATAACTTTACAAATACAGTTTAATTTGCTAGTTGGCGTAATTCATATTCCGAATACATATAAACATTACTCATTCCGTTTCTTTTGTTTTATTTATAATTAAACTCTTTTTATGCAATCACTATTTTTTACAAGTTTTACTTTAAACAATGTTTTACTTATATCTATAACTTTAACAATACTTTAAAAATATTTTCTTAAGTATTTATAATATTATATTTACACTTAGCCTAATTGATTATAAGTCCGGTCGGTTAACCATTGTTAATGGGTCTTAAAGGGTGCCTAATACCTTCCCTTTAGACTAATTGAACCTTTACTCAGATCTTTTGGTTTCGTAGACTTTAAAATAAAATCAACTTTAGATAATTACTTTAATTAACTTTAGGTGTCCTAATTCACCGTAAATAATTAGGTGGCGACTCCTTAAACTAAACAAAAACAGGAATCACCAAAATGTCATACTTTACTTTAGCCCGGTTAAAATGGGGTGTGACAGCTTGGCGACTCCGCTGGGGAATCAACTTAGGTTCTAACCATAACGGACTTAGTTTAATAGGCTTTATATGTTTACTTTAATTACTTTATTTGTTATTGATAAATCGTTTTTACATGCTTTGCTTGATATATAACGTTTGCGTGTTATTGTTTTGGTATAAACCGTTTAAATGTTCTTGCTTTAATAAACTGGCATTCCGTTCATATTTCCTCCATTTCTGGAAAACTCACACTATCACACGTACACGCGAGGTGTGCTTAGTGCACCCGCAAATTTCTTCGTAGAATCCAAATTTTAGGAGAGTTGGCGTATGCGCGGGGTGTCCGAATAACGGTGACCGCGTAGCCTTCTCACTCGAGTAGTCCGCTCGGGAACCTTGCGTCTAGTAAACCAACTCTTAGTCAACCTAGGATAGAGCTAAACCAACACCCGTTATTAGGGGCATACATTTCATGACCTAGGAGGTTTAATACCCTTGGCGTATTGAATCCATTAGATGACTTTACCCGAACGTCCAAGTGGGTCCACGACCCCGAGTGACACTAAATCATACTTTATGTGCATGTTTGAAGGGTAACTGTGCCTAAATATCGACTATTTGCTTTAATTAATTAAACTTTAGGAGGGTGGGATTGACTAACATTTTCTCTGACAGGTATGGATTTGCATTGGAGCGCAATAAATGCCGAAGACCAGTGACACTACAAAACGGAGCTGTACATTTAGACGTAGGAAATTGTATTAGGAAATACTTTATGTTGTATTCATTTAATATGTAATAAATTTTGTACTTTATTTTGGGAAATAGAATTCGTTTAATTAATCAAAAGCAATGGAATGACATATTATGGCACACTTTACCCTTCAAACAAACGTTAGGCCCACCTCTGGCACAAAGAGGTCACATGCATATTAGGACGCGTTATTGGCTGATATATTCATGTACATTTGATGACAACTTGTTTGACTTTATTTGATGAATTATTTGCCACATGACCTACTTGACTTTACGTGATCATGACTTTACCTAGACTGACATCACTTGCATTATTGTGTTCCTTTTTTATTTTATTATTCCCAAAAGGGTTGATTCGTGTTGACACTCGAGCTGGCCGACCATCCTTATCGTACAAGATCAAAAACGTCATCATTACCTCGACGTACCTGGGTTGTGCAAGGAAAGGAAATCATCATGACTGATCCAGCCGCATCCGTCTCAACTGGTTTAGAAAACATTGTGATCTCCAGCAACCCCCCTGAGACTTCTGAACACAGAGCTGCTATGCAACATGACGAACATATCGCCCGCCTGACTCAAGAAATTGAGGACCTACGTAGCGAACTAAATCGGGTTAGGGACCTGACCAACTTATCCATCACACTCCCAAGTCCACTTCCTGAACCCAGAACTGTCGCACCAAATCCACCCCGCTTTCCATCACTTGAATCTCCAGTCCCTGAACATTTCCCTCCACAAAATACTGCACCTGCCAACAACAACTTTCCTCCACCAAATCCATCCTCCGTCTATACTACTCCGCAAAATCAACCACCTACCTACAATGCCTACGCTACTCCTAATCCACCACCCGTCAACCCGCCAAATCAATCGCAAGTTCACACTCCTTATATTCCATTACCTACCAACACTAATCCGCCACCTACCGCTACTCCTCAAAACCCACCAAACCAACTGCCTACAAACACCGTTTACAACACACCACCACTAGTCCAAAACACTCCCATTGTCCAAACTTATCCAACCCAGCATATACAGGGGGCACATTTTGCTACTCCTAACACGCACTATGTTCCTCCGGTATATGCAGCGGGAACACAAACCTTCACCAATCCCGTAACAGTCAGGTTCCAACCCGAAGTAGACCAATATGAGGAAATGGAGAAAGAGGCAAAAGCAAGGGCAAACGATATGTTGCTAAAAGAGATCCACAGTCTCAAAGAAGCAATGAGAAATCTTCAAGTTGCTAGGGGGACTAAGAGTGTCGAATACGAGGATCTATGCGTTCAGCCTGATGTTGACTTACCCGCAGGCTACAAACCTCCAAAATTTGATACATTCAATGGAACAGGAGACCCTCATACACACTTAAGGGCTTACTGCGACAAACTGGTTGGAGTAGGTAGAGACCAGAACATAAGGATGAAACTATTCATCAGGAGCTTATCTGGTGAGGCCCTTAATTGGTATACACAACAAGACGTCCGCAAGTGGCATGGTTGGAGTGACATGGCCCAAGACTTTATGGACCGTTTCAGTTTCAACACTGACATCACACCAGACAGAGTCTATATGACTAAGCTAACCAAGAAGTCCACTGAGTCGTTCCGTGAGTACGCACTACGTTGGAGGTCGAAGCGACCAGGTGGTTCAACCCCGATGAATGACGAGAAAATGACCGCAACCTTCATTGAATGCCGTGCTGGCATATTTTATGAGAAAATGATAGGTATGATGGGACGAGAAATTCACGAAGTTGTCCGAATGGGAGAAGCTTTGGAAGAATGAATCAAATGGGAAAATTCAGATCTTGCCGCTTTACAAGCAAGAAAACAAAGCCATTCAATGCGGTTCTATCGGTGGGCTTAAAAAGAAGAAAGAAGACGCATCTGTTTGGAGCCATGAATGTCCAAGGACATAAGCCGAGCCAGGTCACTACATACTTTAACCATCCACAACCACCTTTCTACCCTTACCATTACGTTGAACCTTACCAAACTCCACTATCTCCTTACCCTGTCTACAATACCCAAGCAAATTACTACCAACCCCGAGCACCTCCACATCAAAACCCACGTCCATATCAGCCTGTTCAAGCTCCTACTTACCAAAATCGACCACACACTACACCCAAAACTCGTCCAAACACTGACACCACAAATACTCGTAATTACACTCGATTCGCTGAACCCTTGGCTCAATTATTCGAAAGACTGAAAGCAGCAGGCGTGATACGACCAATTGAAGGGAAAATTCCTGATCCCATTCCAAGATGGTTTGATGGTTCCAAGCGCTGTGCTTACCATTCTGGAGTCGCTGGACATGATACTGAGGATTGCTATGGCCTCAAAAACAAAATCGAAGCCTTGATCAAAGAAGGAGCGATCCAACTTACTGGAGCTCGGCCCAATGTGGACAACAACCCTCTACCTGCTCATGAAAATGCCAACGTGAACATGATCACTGTTGAGGAAGTTGGAGATGTGAAAGCCATCGCGCCATCAACTTTTGTCGCTCCCGCGGGAACAATTCAAAAACAAGCACCAACGAAGATTGCTACTACAACTACTCACAGCACCGAGACACCAACCATCTAGGGTGCCGAATCAGGAGAAACTTTGAAGAATTGGACTTGTACTCCATTCCTGGTTCGCCGGGAGCCCCGGTAGTTCGGACTGTAGTGAACGCTTTTTGTGATAGCACAATTTTAAATTAGGGCTTGAATCATGCCCAAAACTTTTGTTTACTTTGCTTCATCTTTTGGAAGCTTATGAATGCATTTCTGATTTTCTCTAACTGCCTATTTTCTACTTTATTTATCAAATCTGCCAACTGTACGATTGTGACGTAAAACGAACAAATGAATCAAGTACACCTCGAGGGAATAACAAAGAAATTAGAAGACAAGATTCCATTTGGAAGAAAGCAAATAGCCAATAGGTGATGACATAAGCCTGAAAGCTAGCTATCAGTCAAGAAAATCAAAAGACGACATAAGGTTAGACAACCTAGTTTGCAACCTTTCCTTTAATACACCGTACGAACTACGCTGACCTGATTCCCATGGTGGGATACGTAGGCAGCCCACATAGGGTTCGGTTGCATTACAACAAAAGATCCAAAAATCCTTATTGCCTAAGAATAATTACGCATGGCTCGATTCCCTCGGTGGGATTCGCGACTATCAATAGACGAGTCGGTACATTTAGGTAAAATCCAACAAACCTTTAGCCATTTATACAACGAGAACTACGCCGACTCGATTCCCTGGTGGGATACGTAGGCAATCCATATCGGGTTCGGTCCTTTATTAGAAAATTTCAAACCATTTCCACGTGTCGTACGAACTACGTTCGACTCGATTCCTTTGCGGGATACGTAGGCAACCTATATAAGGTTCGGTCACACCACAACATAAGTTTAGTACACCCTTCTGAGTCAAAACTGGGGCATATTTTGAAAAAATATAGACAAGAGAATGGTTGGACATCGACAATATTAAGGCTACTACACAGGAAGTATTATAAACGAATAACGTTTTCAATTGTTTCAGAAGTGTCACAATCTGAAGCTGGCAGAAATATTTTACAACTTACATATATTTACATATATATCTTTCGTTACATACATACATTTACATATATATATATTTCACAGCTTATATACGTATAGTTACATTTCCTTATACATATACTTACATACCTACCTTTCAAATGAAATACTTTCTTTCAATTGTTTCACTACTGTTCATCTACCGAGGCTTGAACGGAGACCACAAGATCCAAACAAACAACAAATGGAGTGCCCACAACGTCAAGCTTCGAGTCAACACGAATCAACTTCCCCCTCCTAAACTAAGAATTTTTCTTTGAGTGCAGGAATTAAAAGGCCACGAGACCAACAGTCAAGTCCATCAAACATAGCCGAGAAGCCTCGCCTTAAAAGCCAAACGGCTTTATTTCCAACTTTATCTCTACTTTCATTCTTTATTACAATAACTTTATGACTTTATTAACAATTATACCTGTTTTGTAGGTTACCGAGATTGAAGATGAATTAAATCGGGATTACGTGTCGCTAATTTGGCCTGTCGCAATACCATCAACATCATCGACAAACGGCTATACTATCACTTTTCCCTCTCTACTTTATCATTTATTTTACCAATTTTAATGACTTTATCCTGAAACTTTACAGGAATCTACATTCTTATCATTCACTTTACCTACTTTAACCACTTTACCCTGAACTTTGCAGGAATCAACATTAAGTCTCTGAAGACAACCGGAGGGATCATCATTAAGTCTCCGAAAACAACCGGGGCATCATTCGGCTACACACCACATGCATAAATGCATTTCGGCTACACTATAACTTTACTCTCTACTTTATCATTCACTTTACCTACTTTAACCACTTAACCCCGAACTTTGCGGAATCAACATTAAGTCTCCGAAGACAACCGGAGGGATCATCATTAAGTCTCCGAAGACAACGGGGCATCATCATGCATAAGCCGTATCTATGACTTTTTTACACAGCCTCACATGCATAAGAACTATCATCAAGGCTCCGAAGACAACCGGAGACGTCATCCACTTTACAACTTTACCCCAGACTTTACGGAAATTTTCATCAAGTCCCCGAAGACAACCGGAGACATCGCATGGCTACACGGCCTCATCTGCATGCTTAAGAACGGCTACACTTTTACTTTACTCTCTACTTTACTACTTTACTTTACCATTCACTTTACCTACTTTAACAATTTTACTTTAAATTAAAAGCTCCGATATCATTTATCATCGAGTCCCGGAAGACAGCCGGAGGCCGTATTATCATTAAAGTCTTCAAACACAACTGGAGATATTCAGCATAAACATCGCGCATTCATTCAAGTCCCTGAAGACAACCAGAGACGACATTTGGGCCACACTGCCTCATTATAAGCCACACGGCTTCATCCTCATTCTCACACTCATATTTATTATCATGTTACACTCTTTATAATTTTATACTTTCCACTTTATTACTAATTTTGACATGAATTTCGGTCTTTGACGGAAAGTACAACGTACGGAGAGACACGGCAACGTGGAACTTTATCTTACGCGGTGAATCAAAATTTGTCAAGAGGAATATCAAACTCACAAGCAAGGGTCACGGATCTACTCTCGAACTCAACTCCGCCTACGTCCACAAAAACGTGATACGTAGGTTAATTTCTCTTTCATATCCACTGTTAAAACTTCACTCAAGCAACTCCTTTCATAATCTTGTGCCCTTGTCTACATCCCCAACGTCTCCATAATTCAACACTGGGGCATTTTTGAGAATTTACATCGTGTCTAGTAGAGTCCTACTTAAAGGTGTGTTGCGCGCCACATTTCTAATTAGGAGGCTATAAACATATGTTCCATTCTCGAACATTCTCATCATCCGTCTACAACCCCCGCGCGCTATAAATCCACAAAAACTCTCGAACACACATGGCCGATTCTCGTGCAACCCGAGATATGTAAACTTGAAACCGAGGTTCGGCCAAATTTTCCATAATTCCTTCTCCCTCGTAACATTTTCCACCAATTCTCCTAAACCGTACTTTCTTACAAATTCATATTTGATTGGTCGGAACAAAATTGGCTAATACGTCAACTTCTTCGCCCAAAGATTCTTACATCATCTCCGGTCGAAGAGGGCATCCGTTGACACCCAATTTTGTCCCCCTTTATTTAATTTACTCACTCGGTTTCTAAATTTATCGACGAGCTAAATACTTTATTTTCCACTATTTTATTACTACTACTATTAATATCGTTACTTTTATTTTCAACATTATGAGCATTACTTCATCACAAATTATAAACGGTTAGTCATCGTTCATTTTCGGGTTCGAACCCGCCCAATTAATTACAAGATAACACTTTGTTAAATTCTTATTTTTCACATATTAATCATTAAGTGTCACCACATAGTATATATTGTACTAGTTATTAAATTTAGAAGCCCAAGAATAATCAAATAAAGGAGGAAGATCCACAAATTTTCACCAAATAATCATTATTCTCCTACTCAAATAATCAACCCACATTTTAATACCCAACCCACATTTTTAACCCACACTTTCAAACCCCCCGACAATAGTCCGGCCCATACCCGTCATCGACCCGACCCGGTCCAAACTCCTTTTTAACAAAAATGAAACCCTAGGGTTTCATTTTCATCTTCTAAACCTCTTTCTCTCATCTCTCTCTCTCTCTCTCTACACTCTCTCTCTCTCTCTCCCTTTCATTTTTCATCTTCTTCCTCTCTCTTTCTCCTCTCACCAGCCGCTCCTCTCCACTCATCTCTCTCCCACGCTCCTCTTCCGCTCCCCTCCACTCACCGACGACCCCACTCCTCCACTCACCGCCGCACTCCGCTCCCCTTCATCATTTCTTCACCCCCACCACCTACGCTCCTCCCTCTCTCTCTTTCTTATACCAAACGAAACCCTATAAATCTGGGGAACAAAACGGGAGGCAGAGGGAAAAAGGAAAAAAGAAAAGGACCCGAAAAATCCCATGGTTTCTTGACATCAATTGAAATACCAAGCATTTTATTCACCTTTCAAATCATTGCAAATTCGAGTACCCGAAAACTCGAGGGTTTGTTTCGGAGTCATTACTGGCCGTTTAAAATCGTTTTGAAATAAACCAATTTCTTTCCAAAGAAAGAGTGTCTTGTTTCTATCAGAATTTCTTCCCGACTCGTAGTTTACCCACAAATTACATACATTTTGATAAACAATTTTAATCTTTCGTGAGCTTCGTCCGATACAAAAAACTTCCTGGTTTTCGAGTCGAGGTTCGCTCGTGTTCGGTCTATTCACAACGAGAGAGTAGATTTGACAATCCCCGACGCCTCGTTCATTGCGCACAAAAACAGGTAAACTTCGATACATTTATTACTCATAGTCTTTAGTTTCTGTTTTGGTTAAGATTTTAGTTTATTCTGCTATATGTCTTAGTGATTATATAGTTTCTTTGTCGTCGCGTTATTTGTTTGATATTTGGGAGCTGTTAGGATAGGATATCAACTGTGAAATGAATCCGAAAGACGTATATCGCTTTGATGCTTAGATTAATTTCAGTGACCTAGAATCTATTTAAAGTCAAACATATGTGAGACATACGGTGGATATACATTCGACATACATCCGATATACACACCTATCGTAGGTATATCTGTATGAGATCAAGACATCCTTTGTTCGTTAGTGTATGGTATTAGAATGTGCTCATTTTGTCGACTTTTGAGATAAAGAATGGGTGCTCTGTGAGTTGTTTGTTTTCAGAAATGCGTAGCTCGTATGTTTAGGTAATTTGAGTCTTGTCTCGTTGTCAATATGAGCGGATACATGCCTAATTTGGAAAAAGGAAGAACTGTTCGATCCAATCTGTTAGAATATATATCTGTCCAGAGCTATGTATGCCATGGAACTGAATAAGAGTGTCATTTTTTACTCTTTTAGTAGAAGTCGTAAGTTTGTGTTTGTTGGATATACATTTGTGTCGGAGACCTACTATTCTGTCTATGATGGATAGAGAAAAAGGTGGCCTTAGATTATCAGTCCATCCTTTTGTTTTCATCATCGTCTAAATATGTTTGTCGAAAGATTCAAAGGGTGGCATGAAACCCCGTCTACCCTTCCCTTTCTCCTTTTAATATAGGTCTTGAAACTTGCGATTTGAAGGTGTTGTTTTGTTCTTGCTTTGAATAGATTCAGTCCAAAATGAGTCTGTTGGGTTCTAAACTATGTTCCTAGAGATCAAAAACATATAGCTTGAGTTGTTAAAACTGACCAAGACCTTTAAATGCTCCTTAGTGATTTTATTCAAAACTACAAAGCTGGTACCTTTAACTTGCTGCTGCCCCTAACATTGTCAAATCTCGAGAATAGGTTCGAAAGAGTCAAAAGCATTTAAAAGCTCGGCTTTTAGCAACTTTAAACCCTACAAATGACACTGAGTCTAATGATGATGTTTGAAGTGTATTTGACCGATAAAAATGCTATTGTGTTCCCTTTGAGCATTTCTTGATAGTTCGGGTTTGTTTTTTGTATTCACCGAGCATATTGTGAATTGGATGAATATATACTCTTGTAGAACACTTGTTTGGATTTGTATGAAAGAGGGATTACCGTAGCTTACTAGTATGAAAATGTCACGGCCTTTTGTTTATGCGATCGAATGGTGTGCCGTTTCGTGCCTCGGAAATTGTTAATAGTTATTAGCGAAATAATGCCTATCATTCCCTCCTCTCGTTTTGGAATCGAAAACACACTGCATGAAGTTAGAAACATCGTTGCTTTTTTTTTGAAAAAGATGTGGTGCTTAATGTTTGTTTTAAATCTTTAACGAAGGACAAGATTAGTACTATTTTGATATGAGTTACAAAGCTTCTGAAAAAGGCCTGCTGTAGTACTAGACTCAGTTTCTTCTTGACTGGATTTGAGATTCAAAAACTCATATTAGTGTTGATGTTGAAAGCTTATCAGAAAAGCTTGAGCTAGACCTCTGTTAGAAACTAAAGAGGCTTCCCAATTTAGCTTTAATAATATTCTTCTCATGCTTATGACCGATAATATATCTTGTTCGTAACAAAATGTGCTTGGTTATAAAAATAAAAAAAGTGTAAGGAATTGCTATCTAACGGAACACTTCGGGAACCAGCTTGGTTCATAAGTGTATATTTATTTTTTTGAAGATGTGATGCTTATTTTTTATATCTTCTTTTACTTATTCTGTCGTAGATAACAGTTCCTTATTCTAATCATTTTTCTTTTATTCTTATGCATGACCATCGCATACGAGTCTAAGGGACTCATCTCCCCCCGCACTTGGTGTTGGGCCAAAGCCCAACAAAATCTCCTCTATCGAGTCGACTTCCCGTCCGCAACCAAACAAGAAAACAAAATCTGGCCAAAGCCCAATAGGCATAGACGGCCCGCGCTAATACAAAGGAATTTATTGGGCCTAAGCCCAATAAACGTGAACAAGCTCAACACTGGCTCCCAATAAATGGGCCGAATTCATTTACTCTTTTTCTCTCTTCCTTATTTTTATTATTGTGTACCTTTAATGTGTATTGTATGACTAACATTTTATTTTTTTTAATTTAGATGAACCTTTAGTGGCATTAATGGGTTTAGTTTAGTAATGGGTAGTCGAACCATCAATTAACTCTACAAGCTTTATTTTTTCTTTTTACATCAAAATGATTTATAATGCTTATAATCTTTATTTCTAGAACAATTGATTTTTTAAAAATATATTAGCATGACTATATGTTTTAAGCTAAAAGAATCAAGATTTTCTCTTACTATCTTAAAACACTTGAAATATATCTTTCGTTAAAACATTAACTCACAATAACTTTACAAATACAGTTTAATTTGCTAGTTGGCGTAATTCATATTCCGAATACATATAAACATTACTCATTCCGTTTTTTTGTTTTATTTATAATTAAACTCTTTTTATGCAATCACTATTTTTACAAGTTTTACTTTAAACAATGTTTTACTTATATCTATAACTTTAACAATACTTTAAAAATATTTTCTTAAGTATTTATAATATTATATTTACACTTAGCCTAATTGATTATAAGTCCTACGGTTAACCATTGTTAATGGGTCTTTAAAGGGTGCCTAATACCTTCCCTTTAGACTAATTGAACCCTTACTCAGATCTTTGGTTTCAGAGACTTTAAAATAAAATCAACTTTAGATAATTACTTTAATTAACTTTAGGTGTCCT